>NW_015537960.1:547243-551588 GCF_001515605.1 Sinocyclocheilus anshuiensis
TTTTTTACATTTCTCCCGAACAGAAAATAAAACACGGGCCAGGGAGTGATGGCGAACAACACAAAGGCAGTGCAAATATTTTGAGTGATTTGGCATGAGTTTGCTCCAGCCGGGCTGCTGAATTGAAGTTAATAAGCGTGCGAGAGACCCAACGAGAGAAGCGCGACTCTCAGCGTCTCCCCCCGTCCAGATGAGTCCTCCACGGCCCACACACACCAGAGACCAGTCTGGATCCTCCACTGGAGCCGCTGCACCTGTTGTTTTCAGGAGTTGGAGAAAGATAGACACTCATGCTCAGAGACCGTATGGAAGGATGAGAACAGGCAATGTGTTTTGTCGCTAAAGCCAAAAAAAGGTTGGTGCATTTTGTTTGAAATATTTAGCCAAGTATACTCAAGCATACTTAAAATGGTCCCAATCAGAACTGACTCTTTAATATGGACTTCCATTCAAATGTTTGGGGTTGGTTTCATTTGTTTAATGTTTTTGAAAGAAGTCTCTTCTGCTCACATCAATAAAAACAGCAAAAATGTTGACATATTTTTACAATATAAAAGTCTATTTGAATATATTGTAAAATGTAATTTATTCCTGTGATCAAGGCTGAATTTTCAGCATCATTACTCCAGTCTTCAGTGTCACATGATCCTTCAGAAATCATTCTCATATGCTGATTTGCTGCTCAAGAAACATTTATTATTATCATCAATGTTGAAAGCAGTTGTGCTGCTTCATATTTTTTGTAGAATTTTTTTTCATGATATTTTGATGAATAGAAAGTTCAAAAGAGCAGCATTTAATTGAAATCAAAAACGTTTGTAACATTATAGATGTCTTCACTGACGCTTTTGATCAATTTAATGCGTCCTTGCTGAAAAGTATGAAAGTATTAATTTCTCCAAAAAAAAAAAAAACAAAGCGATAAAAAAAATTACTGATGCCAAACTTTTGAACAGTACTGTATGAGTGTGTATGTGTACGCCTTTGTTCAATTTAAGATGAATACGTTTAATTCAAGTCATTTTTTTTTCTTATTGAATATCCTGTTTCACTCAGAAGTAAAATGTTGACAAATCTCTAATATATTTTTAAAACTCTCCATATTTTGTCTCTCCACTATTCCTTGCTGAACCTACGATGCTGCAAAGAACCATTATTGGTAATGTTTGGCTGCTAGGTAAACAGAAATATCTGCAGTAAGTGACACCAAACTATTTTGACATGCTCGAGCCGGAACAGTTCAGCTGCATTTAGGAATGTAATGAAGAGCAGACTCGCGTCACGTTTTCGGCAGGTTTCGCCTCATCACTTCCTGCCCACAGATGGTGCCGCGCTCATTCTTCTAATGTCTCTCTCGCGTTGCCTGGCATGAGCAGCTTGCACTTCACAATTAGGCTGTGCTACTTTGCAAAAAAAGGTAATGTAATAGTAAAATGCATGCTAAAAATGCCCTTATTCTGACACACGTCACACTTTAAATAGCATTTCTTGAGGATGCATGATAAATTGTCAATAATTGACCTTAGAGTTTTCAGGATTATAATTTATGAAACCATGTGGTTTGCATCCGCAGACGCTGACCTTTAAATCTGCCATTGATAAATGCACTTTCCCTCTCAAAAAGAAAAAAAATCACGGTGGCATCTCCTTTACCCTGGATCTTTGAATATTCATCAGGCTCTTGAGAGGTGCTGAACCGTCCAATCACATCCGGACGAAGGGAAGCCCTCGGCTTTGGACTGCCTTAACGCTCTGTGCTTGAACTGGAGCTGACGGGTTAATCAATGCCGTGATCAATTCGCAACGTGCAAATTGTTTTATTCGAATGGAAAATGCATACTGTTGTTTCTCAAGTCTTGATTAATTGCATCGTTGCTGACCCACATATCGAATGCTGCTTGGGAAAACCCAAAGCTCTGAGCAAGACCGTATTGGTACAAATTTTCTAATAAGGTTATGTTATATTGTAAATTAACCGAGACGTAATGCTCAGAAGGGCTTTTATTGGAAATGAATAACTGAGAATGTGAAAAGGGTTACATGGGCTTAAAATTCTAGTGTTTAATCAGTCATGCTTTTTTTTTTTAAAGCATGTGCTCTATAAATTGTTTGCTAAATTTATTGTGAAGTTTCAGGAAATCACTGTTGACCTAGAATTGCTTCATCTTCTGTATGCATGCCTTTTTTTTTATTCCCTCAACATTGTTATTGCAGTCAGCGTTGTGTACAGCAGGTTCAATCGTGATAATGCAATAGGATTCAGCCACACGTTAATTAGCTGAGAACGACCCAAGAGAGCCAAACTGGATATGCTATTACTGAGAGAAATACAGGAACACTCAAAGACAAATTATACAGTACTTGATAAATTAACTAATGCCTCTCTGATTAAAAGCCTGTTTTTTTTAAAGCATGTGCTCTATAAATTGTTTGCTAAATTTATTGTGAAGTTTCAGGAAATCACTGTTGACCTAGAATTGCTTCAGCTTCTGTATGCATGCCTTTTTTTTTTATTCCCTCAACATTGTTATTGCAGTCAGCGTTGTGTACAGCAGGTTCAATCGTGATAATGCAATAGGATTCAGCCACACGTTAATTAGCTGAGAACGACCCAAGAGAGCCAAACTGGATATGCTATTACTGAGAGAAATACAGGAACACTCAAAGACAAATTATACAGTACTTGATAAATTAACTAATGCCTCTCTGATTAAAAGCCTGAAATGCAATCTATTTTTTTTCTCTTCAAATTACCAATTTGTCAGAACAAATTAATCCAATATGCCTTCCGTTTCCGTTTGCTGAATACAACCTACATCTAATTCCATATGACAAAAATTCTCACCTTGCGTTCCAGCATTGATGTGCCATTTTCATTAGAGTTTTGCTTTATTGCATGCAATTTATCAAACTAATGCACTTCTATAAGTGAGGTGGGCACAAAGTGTGAGAGCGAAACTAATCATTTCAAAATGCTATTATTTTTCATATATATGTATGAGTTGTTCATCCATTTATCTGTTTAGATTAATACATTTTTATTTATTGTTGGTATAAATATACTGTGGGATCCAAAAGTCAGATGATTTGCTTTATTTTTCTAATTTAATACACAGTTTTCATTGCAAATTGTGTTAGCAGCATAGCGATTTGAATGAAAAGTTGAAATGACAATGACAATATTATTTTAATATGAATATTTATTTATGACGGTACTGGAGCTGACGTGCACAAAACTGGGTGAGAATGAATTATATTTTATAGACTTTAATTTGCTTACATTTGATTTGTGAAAATTAAACTTTCCGTTTTCAAAATGCAATTTGAACTGAAAAATTTTACAGTATTATTTTAATATGTCATATATCAGCACTGATGAATTGTTTTCCAGGAAAACTGACCTTTTATGGTCTATGATGTGTAATCATCATAAACTTTGTTTTAAAGTTTTCAAAAGCAAAATACATTCTGCTTATTTCTAGGTTAAAATGTGTTAATATGGTCGCAGACGTTTGGACCCCACAATTATTGCATTTTCTCATGTTATATTTGTATATGACAGATGCACATCTTGTCAAACATCTGTGATGATCAAATTATCCTCTTGAGATGTTTACTAGCCCTAAACTGAAGTGTTAATTCAGATCTTCAGGTCATAGATTACTAAGAACAATTCCTTTTCTAATTTTTCTCACATTGTTGGGTACTTGCTAATTTGTCATTTTCATACAGCGTAGTGTCTGAATTTTAATCTGCACCTCCGGCTTGGGTTAATTAAACAAGCCAGGTTGACACCACATCTGTCCTTCAGCTAGATCAATGAGGTGGGATGTATAGCCTCTCAGTCTCTCTCTCTCTCTCTCGTGACTTTTGTCTTTCTTTCTAAAAACTGATCAACTTTTCTGCACACTGCAAATTAAAGAGGTCACAAGTGACATCATCATACATGTCTGTCTGCGTGAGTCTCCATATGAGCAGATATGAGGATTCACACTGTGCCAGTTGCATGCAAGATGTGAAAATTCCCTGCGAATGAGACAACAGCAGTAAATTAATTTCTATTCAAATTACTGTCATCGAACATCAGCACTCCTCCCGTAAACATTTCACTGCTGACAGCGTGACGACCGACCGATCATCTGTCAGATTACGCTGTTAATTCATTAACACGTCACCTCCTGTTTGAGACAATGCAGTAGTTCACCTCTGAATAACTACAGGATAATTATAACTCTGTGGACGGAGATGACAAAGCTACAACACACACACACAGATAAAAACACACTTCCGGCAAGAACTCTGATGCTTCTAACAGGTCTGAAGGCTTTTTGTCTGTTTTTACAGA
>NW_015537960.1:551826-552404 GCF_001515605.1 Sinocyclocheilus anshuiensis
AGGGGGGGGGGGGGCTACACAGCATTAAATTAAATGATTGAGGTCTAAGATGTTTTTAAAATATGAGCCTGTACAGAAAATGTGTGTGGCTTCATTTAACAGAAGAAAACTAAAATAAGTGTTTAGTTTATGAGGATGTCATTGTAAACCTGAACATTTGTATACTGTTTAATAACAAATAAAAAATTGTAGTTAAAAAAAAAAAGAAAAAGAAACATAGATTAATGTAATGTGTTACTTGCCATTTCTTTGTAATTAATTATGAAATTCATTAGCAATTTTTGAGTGAAAATTGTCTCTACACCATTTTTTTTTCCGGTGTAGAAAATACTACTCGTCTTTCTACTTCAAAATTTGATGTTTAATTCAATGACTTACTTGCCATTTCTTTGTAAATGTTTCGGATTTTACAAGCAACTTCTGAGAGAAAATTGTTTCAGGACCTTTTTTTTTTTCTGTGTAAATGTGTATTTAAAATATGTATTTTCATAAAATAAAATAATAAAATAAATATTAAATAAAATATTAAAATAAATATTAAATAATTAAAAATATTAAATAATATAGTCAAAAAGATG
>NW_015537960.1:552428-560123 GCF_001515605.1 Sinocyclocheilus anshuiensis
ATTAAAATAAATATGAAATAATTAAAAATATTAAATAATATAGTCAAAAAGATGATGAAAAGAATTCCAACTCAAAATGTGCCTCATATAGTAACATCTGGTTTTCAACTAAAAAAAATAAATAATTAAATAAATAGAAATAGAAATCATTTAATATAAATGAATGAACATGGCTACATTAGGTTACCCAAGAAAGGTTTTAAAAAAATAAATCGAATGTTTAATTTTAATACTACTTGATTTTGTATATTTCCTTTTTTATCTACCTTTTTTTCCCCCTTTTATCTAAATGTTAACATTTTTGTCTTTTTCTCTATTGTTGTTTATTTATTGTTCTCAGTTTGTTTCTTTTTCTGCTCCCATGGTGATGTTTTGGAAAGCGGGTGGGTGGACGGCATACCACAACCAAACCTCTTGACCAAGTTCAGCCGGATTCCCCACAATCCTCTGGAAATGTGTTTGGCATTCCAGCTCTGGGTATAAGTGGCCATCATCTCACCACATCCAATACCTGAACACAACCCAGTTCAACCCAGCGTCCCTGCTCTCTTCACTCGGGAAGGGCCGCGATTAAGCAGGTTTGGAAAGTGAGCAAGCTCTAAGAGACATTTTGCCTCTCTATCCAGCATCCTGCCTTTGATGCTGGGTTTAATTCTAATGGTGCAACACATCAATCCGGTTATGGATTTCAGGCCGCTGGAGCATGGAGAGGCAGCATTTCCATCTTTAATCCCAATCAGACGTGCTTGACTCGGGATGTGAAGCCGGCCCACTGGTACTGCATGGGATTGCTGATAAAGGATCATTCTGGTCCTGTTTGTATAGGACACATGGAGCGGCTCTCCGTCAATCAGACTGGGACCCTCGACTGAAGCTTTCTGGAGCTCAAGTTGTGCCAGAAACATTCAGTGTACTTCAATCACACACACTCTCATCATTCCTTTCATACCAGCATGCATTTCTGTGGCTCTTCCAGCCTTAACGGAATAAATGGAAGAGACTATTGTTTCTGTAGATTATGAGCTAATCCCATTTAGGATGGATGAAGCAGTACAATGGTGCTTTTTTAAAATGTCAAAATAGCAAAAAAAGCAGCTAAAAGTGCATTTCTGAATCAACATTTAGACTATTGTGTCTGTGCACTCACAGCAATGTCACATTTTGTGACGCACTCTGTTGTCGACACGTTCATATTTGCATCTTCCGATATAACTATAACTTTATAACTGCTAGAAACTTGAATTATACATACACTGATATAAATTTGGTGTAGAAACAATTTTCACTCAGAAATTGCAAATATATTTCACAAACAGTTACAAAGAAACAGCAAGTAACATTGAATTAAACATGAAATTTGTAAGTGGAAACACTGACAGTATTTTCTCGTAAAAATGTATCACATATATATATATGTGTGTGTGTGTGTGTGTGTGTGTGTGTGTTTGTGTGTGTGTGTGTGTGTGTGTGTGTGTAAAAATGTGTGTATAAGTTGTAATTAAAACAGATAAAATTACCTTTTTACAATAAGGCTTCATTTCTAAACTTAACCACATGAGTTACTATGATAATTTCAACATTTAGTAATATATTATTAAAATATACTACACTTTTTTACATTCTAAATTGTTTAAATTAACTTAGTTAATATATTGTGAACAAACAAATTAAAACTGAACAATACTAAATTTAATTAAATAAATTTAAATAACATTTGCCTAGAGTAATAAATCTTGTAAAAAAAAAACAAAAAACAGTCATTCATGATATGAAAAGAACTATGCTGTAAAGTGTTACCAATTATATTATAAAAATATTCTACTAATTTCTTTCTCAATCAAACCATGTTTTCTTCAGAATATTCTTTTACAGTAACTGGGAACGAGTTTATTTAAACAGACTTTCCCTGTGTCCTCAGTATCACTTTCCATCCCGTCTTTTGCAAAACTGACAAAAGCCACTTCCCGATGACATCATCGTCCAGGAAGTGACATCATTTTGGTGGGAAAACAACTGCACAAACATTAAAAGTAATATACTCTGTGATGTTTTCTCTCACTCAGTGTGAAACTGACTTCAGCTCGCTGCCAGTGAGAGTCAGTCACACACAGCTCGTCCCGGGCTGTCTGTAGCTGTCAAGGAAAGTTTGATGTCATGCAATAAAAAAGTTTCCATCCTCTTCCTCTCTGCTCCCATCCGTCCTGCTGTAAAGAGAGAGTCACAGAAGACTGACAACTCAGAGTGACAGTTTGTGAATGTTTGGGGCCGGTCAGCAAATCACTAATGTTCACCAGCGCCACACGGCTCCTGCATGCTGCGGAGAGACGCTTCGCTCGCCGGACGAAGCGCTCTCCTCTGCTCGGTGCTAATTAAGTGAATGTGGTCGCTGTGATCGCACACAAACTCACTGCCAGACCCGAGCTCCTGACTTACCAAAGTAGAGTTACTTCAAAAGAAAGAACATGAAGTGAAACCTGAAAGAAAATCACAAGTTTTTTCTCTTTTTAGTTCTCTTAGACGTAAACGAAATAAAATGGAAAGTAAATGTGTCTCCAAAAACATCTCCCTTAAGGATCGGGAGCTAAGAAAGAAAAATTATATTGCTCATATAGGTTCCTCTAAGGAGATTTTAGGGACAAAACTGATGCTTAAGAGACAGACAGTAGTTGAGAAAGTCTTCATTAAGTATTCTTAACTATTAAAGAACAATCAATGAGCAATAAAAACAGGAGACACAAACTGAGAAAATTCACAAATGAGATTTGAACTTTCAATTGTCTCTCCTAGAATGCAATGAGAGCAATAACTCCTAATAGTCTCCTGATCAGTACTCCAACTGAAAGAGCAACAACATTTTCATTTAGTTAACTCTTTCTCAGAGCTTCTCCTTAAATTCCTTAGGAGAAATACAAATGAGACAATTGTTGTTGTTTTTTATGTTTTTGAAAGAATTTCTTATTTTATAGGCATTTATTTGATTCAAATACAGATTTAAAAAATTGTGAAAAATGTTTACAATTTAAAATAACTTTTCTATTTTAATATATTTTTCAATTGATTTTAATAAATGTAATACTGTTGCGCATCGGGCGTCCCGAGTTCGAGTCCCAGCTCGCGGATCTTTCCCGATCCCGTCCCCGCCTCTCTCCCACTTCACTTCCTGTCCTATCAAAACAAAGGCATAAAATGCCAAAAATAAATCTTAAAAAAAATAAATATGATGATTTTCTGCTCAAGAAACATTTATCATTATTATCAATGTTGAAAACAGCTTATATATTGCTGCTTAATATTTTTGTGGAAACATGATACATATTTTTCTGGATTCTTTGATGAATAAAGTTCAAAATAATAGCATTTATTTGAAAATTAATTATTTTATAAAATTGTAAATATTTTTACTGTCACTTTTAACCAATTCAATGCAATGCTGAATAAAAGTATTTCTTTAAAAAAAAAAAAAATGACTGACCCCAAACTTTTGAACAATGGTGTGCATGGCATAGCTTTAATCATTTGGTTTGGAGAAAATTTGATATGAAACAAGTCAAATCTTAATATGAACAAGCGTTTCTTAACTCTTCGGAAACTCCATTTGCTCTCCGTGTAACCTCATTATTTTCTAGGAGGAACATACAGTTAAATAAAGCTTATTTGTGACTTCTCTTTCTCAGACAAAATGTTTGGAAGGAATCGAAGATTTGTGGAAAGATGTTGAACTTGACAGCGGATGTACTGTGGCGACCATACATCTGACAGGCCGGCCACACCAGCGCACATGACACATGAATAGGTCATTTTACCTTTGCATTACCAGGGTCGTGACCTATGACCCCGGAGGTCTGAGCTTGTCAGTGTCGGGATCAGTTTCACCCCTCCTCTCGCTCGTCCTGTCAGACACTTCAAAAGTCAGCGACAACATTCTCCTCACCACCCCTGCGGCTCTAAACACACACACACACACACACACACACCACACACACACACACACACACACACCACACACACACACACACACACACAGAGACACGCACACACACAGACACAGACACAGACACAGAGACAGAAACAGAGGCGCAAACACAAGCTGCCAGAGACTGAAGCAGAAAAAGAAAAAGAAAAGACGGTGACCTTCCTGCTTCATGGCAGTAGCTCAGTCCCAAGAGCAGTCGAGGAATCTTTTGATATTTCAAAAAGTGTCATGTCTTTCCTCCCTCTCTTTTTTTTCCCGTATTGTTACACACTGATATGTCACATTGTTGTTGAAATGAAATGCAACACTTCCCAGGGTTGTGATTTCCTTGTTTGTGGGAAACCCAGTAGTGTCACCTGTACAGCTGACCAGTTTCGTTTTTGGCTCAGAGTCTCTCTGCCGTTCACCGGAGCCGGGAAAGTTTGATGGTGAGAGGTGCGGGAGTCCGGAGAGGCCGACAGTCGTGGCTCTGCTTTCCTCCGCTCGGGTTTTATGTGCATTTACAAGCTCTGGACTCGTACAGGTGAAGAGCTGCTTACCGGAGCGTTCAACTGTTTCTTTGCTTCCCACCAGTTTAAGCAATAACTCATGGAGTCTCATCTCAGCCTCAAAGAATGCTGGGATATTTTTCTTTTCTGAAGGATTTTGTATAATATAATATATTCATAGTATAATATAATATACAGTAGGTGTTTTTTTTTTTTTTTTGGCTTAAGATGGTAATAATATTTAGCATCTATTTGCATTTAACCATAAAACTATATCCAAAACAAATCACTTAAGTGTAATCTAAAAACAATGACATGTTAGAACAATGAAATGTGTATAAGGCATGTTTATATTTTAACTTATTACATCAATATCTAATATATAACTTTTTAGTTTTAATATTTTTAAATGTTTATAATTTAACATTTTAATGTACTTTAGAGTATTTGCGTATATTATTTTTATTTAATGTTATTAAATAATATTTGAATTTAATATTTCATTACATTTTATTTTAATATATTATTATTTTTCTAAATATTTTTTTATATTATTTAATTTTAATAGTATTTCATATTATAAATGTAATATTCATATTCACATTCATATTATTATTATTATTAGACTTTGTAAATAAAAGATAAAATGTAAATTTAAAATTACTTTTCTTGTTCTTTATGTAATTTATGAGTTTTTGACACCAGTCAAATTTTAACACCAGTTAGGTTTGGAAATGTGCTTTTATAAATTGAACTGATTAAGGAATGATCAATATTTATACAATTTCAAGATGTCAAAAGAAAACTCTGAATATCTGGTGTTTTCAAAATTCATCTAGTTTCAGCGACAATGACAAAGCGTGAAGGACATTAAACTTCTTTAAAGAGAAAGAGAACTGTAGAGCAGCAATATTTGACTAGTCCATCTCTAGTGATGGATTTATATATAAGTTGTTCACAGAATCACTTCACAACAGAGATTTTTTTTTTACCATAGCACAATTCAAACACGAGCGTCTAGAAGACCATGTTAAATAGAAATAATTTACATTTTAAGCATGTGCGCCGCTTTTAAATGACTGAATCTAACATCCTTTGAAACGTGTGACCAAGATGACATCCAGCTCTGTCTTTCTTTGTCATTTTCACTTTCATTTCTTTCCCTTTTTTCTTTCTCTCTTTGGAAAATGAATGACCAGCGGTGTCCCATCTCATGCACAAATCATGTTTCCGAGCTTTTCCCAGCTCTAGAAGGAAAACTTGATTTTAGAAGAGTCTGACATTAAAGCTAATATTAATTTTCTTTTCCTGTGTCATTTGACTGCTGATGTTTTAATTGCACATTAAGTTTGACATGTGTTTAGTATGATTTTTGAATTTTTGTAAGGGAGAAATAGAGAAAATGTGATTATGCAAGACTTTTCCCAATTATTGTTTTCTTTTATTTTTTTGTGTAGTAAAAACCTTGCAAAAATGCAACTTCTTTTTATTTTAAAAATCAAAATCACCCAATGAATGATTGATTGATTGAGTGTTGATGATAACGACTGGCCTTTGTAAAATAGCAAATCTCTTGAAGTTTATATGATCAAATAAAATAATATATAAAATGTTAGAGCTGAAATATAGTGTGAAAAAAAAAACAAAAAAAAAAAGCTTAAAAATGACATGCAACTCAAAAATAAACTGTACAGATCTTCAGAGTTCAGCTCTGTCTTGAATAATAAACCTAATTAAAACAAGTCCTGTGATTAGATTTCTCTTAACCTGATAATGTGCTATCAGCGATTAACCTCAGAGTAACACCGGGCTCTAAACGAACCTAATTTGAGAGTGTTTACTTTGTCAGGACGCTGATGTGTGTTTGAGGGAAATCATTGCTGATAATGTAAAAAGTATGAATTTATGTGAAGAACTGATTGTAGTTTCTCCATTTGAACATTTCTCTTCTTCACAGTCTTTGTCTGGAGCTCTCCACTCAGCAGTGCTGATGCTATCTGTGGCATTAGAGCGCCACCACCTGGCCAGCGGCAGCACTGCGGCCACGCCAACCTTTTCTTCTAGGTTCTGCACAGATTATTGAGTCTATTTACTTAGCAAAACAGCCAATATGTTAAAATCACCGAAGGATTTTCAGAGGGTGGGCGGCTGTTAAGGATGGAGCGAAAAACAATAGCCCGTGTTGCGTTTCTTGTCACCTCTCGTTTAAAACACTCAAGGCTTGGATGCCTTGATATCTATCATAATGCAAGTTTAATGGAGGAGGCCTGGCCTGCTGCTGCCAGAGTCACATGGTTGCTGGGGGCTAAAGAGCCAAAATGAGGGGCCTGTCGTGGGGTTTACCTCCAGAGCGGGGCATTGGCTATGCGTGCAAATAAGTGTGCCAATCGATCGCGGCAGTAGGTTGATGGCCGCGTGTCGTTTTGATGGATACGACTGTACGGAGAGGGGAGGTGTGGTGTGTATATATAAAAAAGAAGCCCAGATTGCTCAACGATGGACGTGAAAAGATTTTCAGCGAAACGCAGAGAGCGGCAGCTGTGATCGGCCCTCTACAGGGCGGCAACGGCTGCCTTGATTTATAGTTCCATCTGCTCACTGCGGTAAAGACAAGCTTCCCCCCCATTTGGTTAAAATGAAATGGACCTCAGAGAGCAGCCCTGCACATTTCAGAAAATGTGAAACTTTTTTGTTTTTTTTCACACAGGCATCTTTAAACAATAGGGTGGTCCGTGTCGGAAACGACGGACGGTAAAACGAGAGGTTAACTTGAGATGAAAAGAATACAGTAGGATCTTTTCTAGTCTATTGTTGTACTTTTGTATCTTTTAGTGCCTTTTTTTTTCATTCAGATCAAAGATGGGGAAAGATAACGGTTTATGACAAAACCTTGAAAGATGAAAACGGCGACTTTATGGCTAATTTCCCCGGGAAATGGATGAAGGCTGGGAACGGGCTGGGTTTTCTCTCGGCGTAAATCTCTGCCGTGCCACCCGTTGACCCCTGGCCTTGACCTGTGCTTCTGGAGTCTCGCAGACACTTCCTGTGGTGCATTCTGGGCCGGCGTTCACCGCAGCCGCCCTCTCGATTCGCTCTCAGGAAATTCCCGCTGCCAGAAGTGTTTCCTGAATGTGAGAAAATCATTTTTCAACCTTTTTAAAAGATTGTCCTTGAACATTCATGTTAATTATAAATTAAGTAGCACATAAATAGAAAATTATATATATATATATA
>NW_015537960.1:560794-566078 GCF_001515605.1 Sinocyclocheilus anshuiensis
TTATTTTTTTTTTGTTCAGTTTTTAGTACTTGAACTTAAACATATTTTATTTCAGCTAGTTGCCAAGGAAGCATTTTTTCCCAATTTTTATATTTGATTTTATTTCATTAAAATGAATTATAATATCATTTAAATTACAGTAATAATAATAATATATTAAATGCATAAACAATTATTATATATACTGCATGCGTGTGTGTTATTAAATATGTATTTTAATAATACTTTAACAAGCAACAACATTCCTGAAAATAATAACAACAAGGTAATTAATTGTTCATCACTTGCTTCTCTGTCTTTGAGCAGCAGTTTCTTTCATTTCTCTTTTAACCAAAAAGAAAGGAAAAACAGTCGTGTTTGAACTTATTCAGAAATAATCCCTTCCTCACTGTGTCTGTCAGTCTGCATAATTTACAACAATTCACGAAAAAAAGAGAAAGAAATACTGACTGTGGACGGCACACTACCTTTCAAAAAAACAAAACAAAGGAAAAGCAAGCAAGCCCTACTTTTCTGACGACATCAATCACAATTTATGCAAGTGGAGATCTATATGTATGCGGTCCCTGCCCAGCTCATTTAAAGATAATGCCGAGCCTCATGTTGTGGATATGGCCGGAGTGTTTTATTTCCTGCGCTTGACTGTATTAACCCTAGGGGCACAATATCTCTGTACCGCTGCCCTAACAGAGTCACAAAACACATTGATTAACGTTTGGCAGCAAACGGCACTCCCAATGATCCGCTAATGAGAAGTGATAAGTGCACAGACACACACACACGGCCCCGCCATTGAAGTTGGCAGAAGCTATTCTAATAAGCCCGGGTCCAAAGAGCAGCACAGAGACCCCCTGCAAGTACAAGTGCATATGTGTGTGTGTGTGTGTGTGTGTGTGTGTGTGTGTGTGCATATACTGCAGAGTTGCACTCTGCTGCTCTGCACATAAGGAAAATCCAGCAGGAAAGTGCAAACTCCTTTGAGGGCGATTTAATAAATAGACGGCCGTTTGCATCTCAGGGCTGATTTGTGCAAAGCGATGGACTGCTGGAAAACGTTTATTGCCCTCAGACCATTCTGATAGATTTCTCTGCCTCAGCTTGAGCGGGGAGCTGCAACATAATGGACTGTTTGACAAGCGGAATACTGATACACCAAATTCCTTTGCATCCATCAAAATATTTCCATCATGTGACAGCTGCTGCGTGGAGGAAAATAAAAGATGTAGACAGGCTGAAAAAAGGCACTAATAGCTGCTCTCTGCATGCAATAATAATTACAGCGACAACATGTGTAATTTGCCAGCAAATATCTTCAGGAAAGATTTCAGCAATCTGTGTCGGGCGGACAGGAATGGCTGTTGACAAATTAACAGCGTATGAAAATAAACGGCAGGGATGTTTCACATGCAGCCTCCGCTGCAGAGCCGCATTTGTCTTGGAGGGACTCCAGTCGCCGCTCGCACAAGCGCTGCAGTTTAGAGCCGAGCTCTCAGCTAATATTTACACGAGACGAAGGCCTTGCTGACAAACGCCCCACGCTGGGTGCTCTCTGAGGTCAAAGGTCACGAAAAAATACAGCCTTGGAGAAACAGGCTCCGGGATTTTGAAGCAAAACAAAACACACATGTGGAAAATCCAGCAGCGTGAACTCGAGTCTCCTAAGCTGAAACACAGATTTAATTTAAATCCCACAAAAAAAAAACATGTTTTGTTATTTATAAATAACAGAGTAACAGTCTAGAATAAATAACAGTTAGAAAAGAATTCATTTTACAGTATTTTATCATTGATTTCTTCACAATTATCAGATGAAATCTTCCTTTTTATTTTATGTACACATTATTTTTTTTATATTTTTTTATGTTAAAATGCCACCATAATATTTTGAAAACACTGTTCACATGCTCGCATCGTGGTCGGTCTGTTCAATCTGTTCTGTTTATAGTATTTCATCACTGATTCCATTACAAAAAGTAATCAAATTAAATCTGTAGCATGGCCCCTTACTTTTATTTTTTACCCACAAAAATAGCATATGAAGTATGAGTATGAAGTATGAGTATTTAAACAAACTGCATATGAAGTATGAGTATTTAAACAAACTGGCACCATAATACTTAAAAAGAAATAGTGCATATGATCATATTGTGGTCAATCTGCCCAATTTACAGTATGTCATCTTTGATTCTTTTACCAAAAAAAATAAAAAATAAATAAAATATAACAGAATTTAACCAAAATACTTTAAAAACACAATGCACTTGCTCTTATTGCCAATCTGTTAACTTTACAGTATTTTACCATTGATTATTTAACAAAAACATTAATCAAATTAATTATTAGCATAGCCTTTTTATTTTATATAAACAACAAAAAATAGCATGAAATAAGAGAGTATTTTTATAACACACTACCACCACAATACTTTAAAAACACAGTTCACATGCTCATATTGTGGTCAGTCTGTTCAATTTACAGTAATTCATCACTGATTCCTTTACAAAAATAATAAATTAATTAATGAAATAAATCTTTAGCATGGCCTTTTCCTTATTAATTTATATCTACAAAAATTGCACGAACTAACAGAGTATCTTTATAATGAAATGCCACCATAATACTTCAAAAACACAATGCATATTTCTTATTGTGAATCTGTTCAATTTACAGTATTTAATCTCAGATTCCTCTAAAAAAAAAGCTAAATAAATAAAAATTGCATGAAATTCCAGTCTTTTTATAACAAAATGTCACCATATTTGAAAAGCATAATGCATGTCCATATTGTTGCCATTTTGTTCCATTTACAGTATTTCATGATTGATTCCTCAACAAAATAATAATAATAATAATCTAATTAAATCTTTATCATGGCCCCTTCCTCTTTATTTTATATCAACAAAATTTTGTATTTTTATAAAACATTGCAACCATAATTCTTAAAAAAACACAGTGCACATGCTCTTATTGCTTTCAATCTGTTCTCCCACTTCTAGCTTTGGGATTTTGAAATTCTCAATCAATTCTCTGTCTCTCCTGAACAAAGCCTTTTGGTAGTGAAAATGGAAAATGTGTGTTTGGAGATGCAGTGTTTTGGCAAAACGATCTCTGCACACTTGATTACATTTATTCTACAGAGAGGCTGCCGCTCTCTCTCTCTCGCTCAAACTAAGAGTTCTGATCAAACATCTCCTATTAGAGATGCCCAATTGAACCACTCAAGTCCAAGCAGCTACAAATTCATTTTGACTAATACTGAATTGATGGCTAAAATGTCAGCGTGCTTGTTGCAGCTTTTGTAAAAGTTGCTGAGCAATACCAAGGACTCCGAGGTCAAATAATTGCAGCATTTAATTCTGATGAAAGCGCCTGTTGTGTCTGAACTGTTTGCTTGCTTTTGTTTGGTTTCTTTCCTGCCAGCTGGACTCTAGAGGAGAGAGAAATGTTTTTCGACAGCACTCCCCCCGTTCTCAAACCTGCGTATCAGTATTCCCATGGCCGCGTGGTCCTGAGTGTGTACATATAAAAATAGGAGGCCTGTCATTTCACATTCATTAAGTGTGAAACTCAGAAATTAATAATGTAAAAATACACTTTTTAATTAGTCTTACATTGGGCCCAATGTACTAAAACGGGATCAGGCACTCCCAGCAGACTCTCTTAATAAAGCATTAGTCTGTGGTGTGCAAGCACTGACAGGTAGAAGGACTAAGGAGTTACTTTTCTACTAACATGAACAAATCAAAATTAGTCTTGTTCTATTTAAATGTAATTAACATCAGAGATCTGATTGCACATGAAGGCTGGCAGTAATATATATATATATAGAGAGAGAGAGAGAGAGAGAGATTAGGGCCATATGTATATTTTATTATATGCTGTAAGCTGTTTCATTACGTTGAATGAGTATGTTTACATAAGTTGACTGAATGAAACTGACAATCCATCATGACATCATGATGAGAGAAGTCAACATATTACTTTATTGACATTAATAAGGCCATGCAGAGATGATGTATTTGCTATCTAAATTTGCAATATTGGAGAGTGGAATAAATAGCAATAATCTAACAGGAATCAACCATTGAAGATCCATCAAAATCTTTTCTTTTTTTTTTTACAATTGTCTGTTTGTTTACATGTCATGCAATTCAACAATATATAATTATTACAAATAATAAAACACTAGGAGAAGCTGAATCAATCAATGTTACAAATATTTTGTATTATGAAGTCAAATCCATGAATTCACGCTGTATAAATAAACATCATCTGGAATTTCAGGTTTAATAAAAGCAATATGTGTTTCATGGTATAAAATCAAAATATTTTATATTTTCACAATTTAAAATAATGAAATATAATAATAATAAGTATTATTATTATTACAATTGTTAATATATTTTAAACCAATTAATTCAAATAAATATTTTGAGTATTAAAAAAGTATAAAAGACAACAATATAACAATAATAATAATTTAATTTTAAAATTTGTGTATTTTATTATATATTATTTCATATATTATTAAAACATTACAATATTTCATAGCTAATAAAATGTTTTTAAAATACTAATTCAACAATATATAATACTTACAAATAAACAATATATAATTATGAATAAAATAATAATAATAATTTATTTTAAAGTGTATTATGCATTTTATTTTATATTATTTCATATATATTTAAAAAGTACAATATTTTATAACTAATACAATATTTTAAAGTAGTAATTCTTACATTATGCAATATATACTTATTCAAAATAAAAAGTAATACAAATATATGATAATTATGAAAATGATGATGATGATGATGATAATAATATATATAAAAAAAATGTTTATGTATTCATTCCTATATTATTTAAATAATACAATATTTTATAACTTTATAAATAAACTATATTTTTAAACTAGTAATTCAACTCGTCTCTCTAATTAAAAAAGACATTACTTTTAAAGACTTTTAATTTAATAAATGTTAAAATGTCATTATTATTCATTATCACTTTACAATTTCTGATTTTTACTGCATTTTACACACATGCGAGCAGCATACAGGTGATTCGATACAGGTACATTTGGTGTCCAAAGTCTTTTTTTTTTTTCAAATAATTATATTTTTTATTATTTTAATTATTTGTTACTCATTGTCGTAGATCACAGGATGTTACAGGCCATAACAATATAATATTTTCTGTAACAATGTTGACAGTATGTAACAGAATTGACAGTCGTGCGTGTGCGTGCGTGTGCGTGTGTGTGCGTGTGTGTGTG
>NW_015537960.1:566178-576553 GCF_001515605.1 Sinocyclocheilus anshuiensis
ATAGAGGAGATGCATCCACACAAGCCTTCCAGATGGCAACAGTGTGGCGCTTCAAACTTGTGTGTGTGTGTGTGTGTGTATGTGTGTGTTTGTGTTTGTGTGTGTGTGTATGTATGACTGTCAACAGAGTCAAGGTGTATGACCTTGGTAACAGATTTTGACGAACAGAATTGACACTGACTAATACGGTCAACAAGACATCATGATTTTCAGCTATTTCAGCACGTTTTACAGAAAATACAAATTATTAAAATAATTAAAATATTACCATTTGAAAAAAGCAGGAAAAAAAAAATGGCTTTGGACCAAATATACCTGCAATTATAGAATCTCCCATATGTGCTTGTTTCTGTCTGTGTGTGTGTGTGTGTGTGTGTGTGTGTGTGTGTGTGTGTGTGTGTGTGTGTGTGTGTGTGTTCTGGTCTGGTCTGCTGTGTGTGTGTTCTGTGTGGGTGTGTGTGTGTGTGTGTGTTCTGTTGGCCATTTGACAGTGGAAATAGGACAGGAGTGTGTGAGATATAACGTCCTGCTGTACTGAGACTCCTGTGCAACCCTCAGATCAATGCAGCACTGCCCAAATAATAGAAGAGGCAATAAACAACAAGGGTTTCAACTCTATATGGCATATTTGTACCTGCCACATGTGTGATATAATGACTCATGATCTAAGTGAATCCAACGTCACTGAGAAGCTGTTTTTGCACGGGCTTGCATCGCCCTTGTTCCCTGATGAATCCCCAAAGTGCGGTGGGCACCTTTACGATTGAACACACAGCTATTAGGCCCAAATCACCCGGTACTCCCTAATTTGATATAATTAAATCTTTCCTCCTGTCCTCCAAATCCCCTTGAAATATTTATGCTCAGGTTAGAGTTGGCGGGGTGAACGGAGGGCTATCAAACTCACCGACACATCGCTGTCTCTCCACACAACAGCCCACAGATGCCGGCGCGTTTAACAGCAGATTAAAACTGACACTAATTATAAACTGACTTGTGTTATATAACTTAGATGCTCAGGTGAATCCCCGGACCGTTCGCCCGCGTTGACAGATCCTGTCACTTTTGCTTAGGGGCCGAATTACGGGTGGAAAGAGGCTCTCGTCTGTGCCGCGCTGCGCTCAGGCCGGCTGCCAAATTGGCAGAGGTTTCAGACACAACTACATCCCTTCTTTATTTAATTGAAGTGCTAATGAGCAGAGAGACGGAGACTGCCAGTCTCGCACAGGGAAAAAAAGCTTTGGGAGACATGAGGCCTGAGCTGGATGAGATAGTGGCTTCATCAGAGCACCTTTAAATACACAATCCATAAAACACTCAAGCTATTACAGATCTGCATCTATATTTTGTGTGTGTGAGTGTTTGTTTTTTTTCTTTTTTTCTTCATTGATCTGCTGGGACCGGTCATACAATCCACACTAATGTCCAAATCTGCTGTCCATTAGAGTCTGAAAGTACATGATATTAACCTGGTCAATCTGTCTGCGTTAGAACTCGCTCACACAAGGGATTTCAGAGAGAGAGAGAGTCCAGAAAAAACGCTCCTCTAAAAATACTGGTCACTCTAAAACCATGCTTTCCTCTATCCTGATCCTAAATGTCAATCATAAAATATGGGGAAAAAAAAAGGAAAACATATAAGATGTTTGTTTCAAGTTTTTCTCAACTCAAGCAAATATGTTTATTCAAAGCTGCACTTTGAATTATTATTGAGTTGTCACACTTTAGTTTTATTTTTGAAACTCATGTTCCATATAGATACAAACCTTAAACTCTGAAAAAAATAAAATAAAAAAACAACAACTATTGAACATGTTCATCGTTATTACCCAGAAATCAATTAATTCACCTTTTGTCAATAGCAAGGCTTGTCATCACACTATATGGGGTAAGTTGTCACAATGGAAATAGCTTCTAGGCTTTTCAGCCAATTTTAAATTTAAAGTAAAATAATTAGGAAACAAAATTGATTGGTTAAGAATAAAATTATCAAAGCATTATTTTGGTCACCACATATTGGAATAGTAAGAGCCCTAATTGACTTATTTCTTTAGATGTTGATTTAATAATGTGAATGAAGCATAATATTAAATATTTAAATATTTTTGAAAAAAAAATAAAAAAAATAAAAAAACAACTATTGAACATGTTCATCGTTATTACCCAGAAATCAATTAATTCACCTTTTGTCAATAGCAAGGCTTGTCATCACACTATATGGGGTAAGTTGTCACAATGGAAATAGCTTCTAGGCTTTTCAGCCAATTTTAAATTTAAAGTAAAATAATTAGGAAACAAAATTGATTGGTTAAGAATAAAATTATCAAAGCATTATTTTGGTCACCACATATTGGAATAGTAAGAGCCCTAATTGACTTATTTCTTTAGATGTTGATTTAATAATGTGAATGAAGCATAATATTAAATATTTAAATATTTTTGAAAACTTTGAATTTGAAGCCCCATTAATATTGTTTAATGATGGTGCCATCATTTCCTGTAATGCTCATTAGTTTTCAAAATTTAATATTGGAAGGATACAGTTTTTTGACCGTGCAACATCTTTGTTTCTCACACATCACAAAGGTGCGAAATAGGACAAATCAGACAGATATCACAACATATAAAATGTGAGAACTTGCCCTGACTTGATATTTATGACAAATGAAATAAATAAAACAAATACATCTAAAATGTTCCTAACATGCTCAACCATTCAGTTAAACATATTTATTATATGATCATTGCCTTAATATAGTGTTGATTTATGTTATTGTATACTGAAAATTTAGTTTGAAGGACAGAATTCATTCAATGTATTCTGACTGATAAACTAGTTTATTTGTATAATCAAACTTTTGTCTCAAACCTTTACTGAGACAAAGCTTTTATGAAAAGTTCCCTATGTGACAACTAGCCCCGGCCTTCCCTTTGTAAAATATACAATATTAAAATCTGTCATGATCCAATCGATTCCTCATGCATCAGATTTTGGGTCAGCGTTACAGGATTTAACCTATATTAACCCGGGTCAGATCCCATATGCTGGGGCGGCCGTATTTATGACCATTAATGGGATAATAATTAATTCCTCAGTTATATAAAAAAAAAACAGGAGACCAAAGGAGATGAATGGAGCAATTTAAAGACTATTAGTCAAAGAGAATAGATGAGAGCCGAGTACAAATGTCTAACACAAATCTACAAGTTAAAATCACATGCTTAGATGTGATGGAGAACATCAAATAACTTTTACGACAAGACTGTATGAAAAAAAAACATTTTCTTTGCAATGAAAATACAATCACTACACAACAAACGCACCAGTCCTGTTACGCAAATGACTCATCAACTGCTCTAATGTTATATCATATAAATCACAGCTATGCGTCTATTGAAATCTTTCATTGGTTCAATAAATCCACTGATTCTAATGCAACTCAAACGTTTTCTGGCTTTGTATGACATCTGCGGTCTGTTTAAAGCATTGAAGGTTTGTGATCCTCAGCAGATGCTGTTGTCAGAACAGATAGTGGACGTATGCGCACACAGGACATCATACGAGCACATATAATGCATTTGAAACGCGGCGCTCACCCGCAGTATTAACCACATAACATTTTAATGTATGCTCGGTAAGTCCGCAGTGATTGATTCCCCCTCAGGCGCTAACAGCCCTCCTAAGGTTTTGTGGAAATGCTGGCACAACGCTTTGGGAGCATCTGATTGCGCTTGAGCTCTTGAGATCCTGCCTGTTCCTTGGTCCGCACGCTAGTGCTGTAACTTATTCATAACTTATTAACTCAGGGCCTGGCAGACTGAATCACTCTGACTGACTCTGAGGAGCTAAATGTGACTGACTCAAGCAAAGAACTCTTGCTCTTTTGAGTTGATATACAGTTGGCTGCCAGAAACTGAAGTGTATGCTGTACATGTAAGATGTATAAGGATGCATGTTTGCCTATCAATTTGATGACCTAAATATAGTGTCAATGTGAAATGAGACTAACCTTATTGAAGCAGGATTCTTTTCAAAAGTATTGTGGCATCAGCTGTGGAGGTTGACAGTTGGCGATCATGCACTACAGACAAAGAAAATTGCAATAATTCACAGATATTAGTTCTCTTTGCACTTGTGTTCATTTAGTAGTAATCTATTTGTAATTTCTGCAGCAATTTCCACCCTAGTGGTACTAGATGGAATAACAAAATAATGACAATTTCCAAACAGGTTTCCGAAACACTCCTACTAACAGACAGTCCTGCCACAAACTTGTGTTACTGAGTGCATCACTGGTTCTGATTGCTCAAAAGACTCCTGCGTTTACTCTCTTCAGGACGTCAACCTGCACATGGTTTACTTATAATGGACTTGGCATAAAACCGGTCTAAGAAAAAGTATTTTAACAGTGAAAAAGTTACAAAATCAACTTTAGGTTTGTGTAAAATTGACTTCTACAGTTATTTACCATGAGTAAGACATTCTGCTTGTTGTGATGTTATATAATGTAATTTTTGCCGCATATGAGGGGGAAACAAAAGGTATAAAAATGTCTTAAACGCCAATTTTACATTATTTTAATGAATATTATTTATGAAATAATATTTTCATGACTATTAAATAATTTTTATTAATAGAATATTACAATTATTATTTTTTAAATCAATTATTTCACATGAAAAAGTACAAATAATTAAATGCATAACTCTGTTTTTAATTGTTTAAATATAATTTTTTTTTTTATAATATTTTTAAGCCTACAAAAGGAATTATTTTATTACATTTTTTAAATTATTTATTTAAATATTAAATATTTTAAATGAAAAATAAGTCAAATTAATTAAATGTATAACTGTTTTTTTTTTCTTTCTAAACACCAAATTCAAGGCAGTTTTTATTCACAATTTATTCTTATTTTTTTTTATAATACATCTTTAAAATATTATTTTCAAGTATATGAAATAAATAATTTTACTATTAAATTATTACTACTATTTAGGTGAAAATATAATATTATTTTAAAAGGAAGTAAAAATAATTAAATGCATAACTCTGTTTTCCTAAACACCAATTTTACTCTCATTTATTGAATAGTTTTCTATTAAAATATATATTTTAAATAACTATATTTTCATGACAATGACAGAAATTATTATTATTATTAAATTATTACAATCGCATATATCTGAAAATGTTATTATTTCAAGTGAAAAAGAAGTAAAAGGAATTAAATAGACACTTTTCCTAAACATTACATTGTGTCTAAATGTTTGTTCAACCAGTGTCACTGCATCATCACAGACCCATGATTTACCCAAGAAATGTACTTGCTTGAAGAAGAAAAAAAAATCTCATTTAGACATATCAGAATATGAAAGGTGTTTGTGTTTTATTCTTGCTAGCTCCACCTTTAACTGATGTCTGACGAGCAAATGTCTTGAATATAAAGCCACCACACAACAGCTGGGTGTGAAATGAAACTGGTGACCACGCCAGCGCTTGATCAAGGAACAACCGCAGCATCTGTGTCTGTGTGTGTGTGTGTGTGTGTGTGTGTGTGTGTGCGTGTGTGTGAAGGGGGTTTCTGTGTGTGTGTGTGTGTGTGTGTGTGTGTGTGTGCGTGTGTGTGAAGGAGGATTCTTGTCAGTTTGTGTTGCGCTCTCTCCTATCGCTTATGGGACCTTGTGGAGACTGCCTGCAATCGGCCCACTCGAGACCATCACAGCTGTCAGATAAAAATCAATTTAATTTTAAAGGGCTTTAAAGTAAATATTTAATTCTTGCCTTGGGAACCAATTAAGTGTGGAGAGTGAACTCAGAGGCACTGGTTGAACTGGAAATGTACTGGAACCAGCTGGTGAGCAATGGGGATCAAATGAGGTGTGGGGAGAGGGGCGCGCGGAAAAAGATGCAAATCTTTGACGCATGCATTCACTCTCAATTACGTATTGATGTTTTAAAGATGCGGCAAACTTGGAGTGGCAGAAAGGGGCTGGGAGATCTCCAGAAAAGGTGTGTTGCACAGGGAGTTGCCTGCTAGCCTGTTTACCGTGCGTGTTTGTTGCTATTTTCTTTGTGGCTGATGTAATTCCCGCTGGATTGAGTCGGGCATGTCGGAGCATGCTCAGAACAAGCTAAGGCCCAAACAAGTGTGCACTGGTGTATGTGTGTGGAAGAGAAAGACGTATACTGAGTGAGATGTGGATGTTTAAACACTATAGATGCACAGACATTCAGATTCGGTGTTTTGCAGTTTAAACCTTTTTTTTCCTTAAGTATTTTTGGTTGTCATTGAGTTTTCAGTGATTTTGCTTAAAGGAAAGCACAAACCAATGGCAGCAAATCTGGTGCAATAACACATCAATGCAGCATTTTGAATCGGAACATGAACACAAATAACATTTCAAACCTCCATGTACACTGTAATATATATATGTGTGTGTGTCTGTGTCTGTGTGTGTGTGTGTGTGTGTGTGTGTGTGTGTGTGTGTGTGTGTATCGCGAGATCAGAATTCTGAGAAAAAAATCAAAATTGTGAAATGTAAATTCGCAATTCTGGAAGAAAAAAGTCAGAACTGTGATATATAAACTCACAATTGAGAGAGAAAAAAAAGATAAAAAGCTGCAATTGTGAGTTTCTAACTCTAAAGAAAACTTAATCACAAAGGCATGTAAACTCGCAATTCTGAGAAAAGAAAAGTCTGAATTCTGAGATCTAAACTAGTCAAAATTGTGAGATAAAAGTCATAATTACCTTTACTTTTATATTTTGTGGCAGAAACAAGCTTTCATAGTTACTTGCCTTTTCATATTAATTGGCCGGCAGCCATATCACCCTGTAGCCCAAGACTGGTTACCCACTGAAGCTAAGCAGGGCTGAGCCTGGTCAGTACGTGGATGGGAGACCTCCTGGGAAAACTAGGTTGCTGCTGGAAGAGGTGTTATAGAAAAGCGCTATATAAATGTAATGAATTATTATTATCATTATTTGTATTATTAATTAACTGTAAAATTGACCACCAATTTGAGTGAATATTGTTTCTACACCACTACACCACTATGTAGTATGACTTAAAATTCAGTCTTTTCCTCACGCAACATCTAAAATATAGTCTTTCTATTTATTTATTTATTTATTTGGAGCTTGACAAATGTGGTCACTTTAGTTTCTCTGAAAATTCAGGAAATTAATTTGACTTTTTTGACTGAACTTACGCTGTCCAGTAGTTGCAAATTGAATCAAATTTGGGAATAATCATTTGTCAAAGGTGGATCATTTGAAGGAGGTGAGAAACAATGACTCAGTGAGTGTCTGTTTACTGTGTATCTCTCTCTCTCTCTCTTTCTCTCTCTCTCTCGCTCTCGTCGTGATGCCCTGGAGGTGATGCCCACTCAGACTAAATCAGATGAGCAAACCTCCTCTTTAACCCATCAGAATGCGGTCTAGTCAAACAGTTCCTCCAGACAGACCCCAGATACCTGATTAAATGTGTGGGGCGAAAGAGAGAGAGACAGAGAGAGAGTATGAGTGATTGTTTAGTTGAAATCGAGTGGATTCTAGTTTAATGTGTGATGGTGTGGATTTCTGATGTTGTTTGTGATGATAATGACAAAGTAAGCCTTGGCCATTACCTATTTTGCACTCATCTTTAAATAAATTAGTAAATAAATCATTAAAAAATTATAATTGCATAAACACATGGCTCAAAAGTTTGGGGTCAGTAAGATTTTTTTAATATATATATTTCTGAGAAAAATCTCTTATGCTCAGCAAGGCTGCATTTATTTGATAAAAATACAGTAAAACAGTAATATTAAAAATGTTATTACAAAATAAAATAAATGTCTTCTATTTGAATATGTTTTAAAATGTAATTTATTCCTGTAATGTTAATCTGAATTTTCAGCATCATTACTCCAGTCTTCAGTGTCACATGATCCTTCAGAAATCATTCTAATATGCTGATTTGCTGCTCAAGAAACATTTCTGATTATTGATGTTGAAAACTGTTGTGCTGCTTAATATTTTTGTGGAAACCATGATACGTTTATCACATGGAAATTATGACATGATACTATTATCCCATAAAAAATGTAAAAGAACAGCATTTATTTGAAATAAAAATCTTCTATAATGTTATAAATATATTTACCTTTGATCAATTTAATACAGGAATAAAAGCATTAATTTCTTCCAAAATTCTTCCAAAAGCAGAATTTCCTTGATTTATTTTATTATTATTTGTATGGTGAAAAGTGCTGTACAAATAAACTTGACTTGACTATTTAGCGCCCAAACTCTGGAATAACCTACCTAACATTGTTCGGGAGGCAGACACACTCTTGCAGTTTAAATCTAGATTAAAGACCCATCTCTTTAACCTGGATTATTATTATTATTATTATTATTATTATTATTATAGAGGGGAAGTTAACCAATCTTGGCTAGGGGACAAACAATGACAAAAACTGCAATATATTAGGTACTGTTCTGAGAGCAAAAACATCACCAATGTCAATGTGTGACCCACTGGATGCACAATAGTTTATTACTGCAGATAGTAGTTCGACATGTGATGCAAGAGAAACTAAAATAAACAAAACACATGTTATATCACAATCTTCAATTGCACGTCAACAGTGACAGGTAGGCCAAAGGTTGCAGACTCCTGCTGTAGTTAAAAGAACACAGAAACCAACTGTAGAACCTATAAATGAAACATCAAGAACTTTCTTCAATCTCCAAAGAAATATATAGCAACTCCAGAGCGAAAAATGTTTCTTGTTCTTCGCTCAGCCAAAAGTTCAGCAAGAAACCATTGAAGAATCTTACAGTTTGTATGCTGAGAATATCACTAACAGACTTTTATAAGAGATAGTAGTTGCTGAATTTGAAGACAGGTTGGGAAAAGCTTTTATTGTGCACCAGCACGACTTCCATGAACGTAAAACCGGATCCGAATTGTTGCAGCTGACTTCAACGAGCAATTGTTGAAGTAAGCCCGAGTCATATATTCTCTTTAATGTTACAACGATGCATGTGAGAGAATCAAATAAAACCGTCGGATCGACATGAATCCTGATATCTGCGACTACAGACGGCCTTTCTGCTGATTTCTCTCTGAAGTGCGAGTTAAAAGAAACTCAGAGATACACCTCAGCAGCAGCAGTTTCCATACCTGTCACTTAACAATACCATCCACGAGCCTCAGAACTCTAAAAAGCTTAAACTGCGATCTGATGAGCGCTCAAATCCGCCGCCGAGGCTAGTTGTACCTCGAAGGGAAACACGTCGGAATTTAAAACCACCCGCTAAAACGCCTAACCTTATTTCGGCAGTCCTGTCTTCATCTTCCGTCCTCATTGGCTTGACACTTTGCATCAGTCGTTTTTTTTCCGGCATCTGGAAGAAAAAAGGATGCAAGAAAGACAGAATATGAGAGCTGTGAAGAATGGAAATGGATGAACTGAGGGAAAGACAAGGCCTCAAAGATACAAAAGCACCTCCAGCACTGGCTGTAAGACATGTGAGTGACTGACACCAGTTAGATACACGCCTGTGTGTGTGTGTGTGTGTGTGTGTGTGTGTGTGTGTGTGTGTGTGAGGCGCGAGTGTGTTTGAGTGTCTCTCTGTGTGTATATGTGCATGCCGACAGCTACATGGTGACAAAGCAGTGATGAATTATACAGAAAGGGAGGCATTGCTTTGTGGAAACCAATGTAACTGTCAACCTCTGCAGAAACATGAATGTTTTTTGACCGAAGTGGCATTTCTTGTTATTGGAATAAAAATGTTTGGAGGGTAACTGGAGGCCTCGGCTTTCCGCCCCACTGAGGGGTGAAAACAGCAAGGCTGGGAAAAATATGGACCAAGACAGAGAAGAAACCACAAAAAAAGAGGAACAGTTTAGATTTACTGATTGAAAGTTCTGAATAGGAACAACCTGAAAAGTAGGAGGATACATTATAAATATTATCAGCCTCAGTCATTAATATTAATTAAGTGATTTAACATTTGCCAAGTAGTCATAATCGATATGCTAAAAAGCAGACAAGTGGGCACTAGTCATATTAGGATCAGGGTTAGTTTACTAAAACTAAAAAAAATAAAAATTAGTTATTTAAAATAAAATAAATATTAACTGAAACTAAATAAAATATTTAAAAAATATATTAAAAATGTTGTTTCCAAGGCAACATTTTCGATTTTTATTTAGTTTAACTTGATGTTCCAAAATAACTAAAACTGAAATGAAAATGAATCAAAAAGATTCCATAAACAACTAATAAAATTGTCAAAAACACACTACAAAGTTAGTAAAACTTGAAATGAAAATAAAAAGGAAAAAGGAAAATCTAAAAATAAAGATTATA
>NW_015537960.1:576651-586289 GCF_001515605.1 Sinocyclocheilus anshuiensis
TTTATTTTTTTATTTTATATTAATAAAATTGTACAAATATTCATAAAATCTATAATATCTCAACAATACTAAAATAACAAGTTTTTAGGATCAACACTTACCTACTGTGCATACATTTTTTCATCCAAAATTATTTAAAATTATTATTGAAGAAATTCCCCAAATTTAGAAGATTTTTCTTTTAATTATTTTTCTATAATGGTTGCTATTCAACTGATTTTATGAAAACTTTACATTTTGTCAAAGAAAATATTGTAACCTAAACTTGAGTGGCAGGTGGTTCCAGATCTGCTAAGAATGTAAAATTAATTTTGCATCTGCATCATAATGATATGTTGCAGCAATTTTTATTTAAATTTTATTCTGTTGATAAGCGACATCTTGCGAACAATATGTTTATTCATTATGTATGGAGTCCTGACAGTGGGGATGCTAGGGGAACACATTTCCTTTGCTAATGACAGATGGTGGAGCTGTAAAAAATTGCCAGGATGAAAAATGAAGAATCATAATTCATAACAGGAGCGTCATGCAGTGATGATGCAAATGTAATTACTATGAGTGAGGCTTAAGCATTAAACTTCATGCAACCAACCAACCAACAACACCCCACCATATACCTTTCTGCTTTGCACATTTCTCATCACTAAAAATCAAAAGAATAAAAGCACATTTCCCTAGCAGTGCAGTTTATTTTTAGATAAATTCAAGCATTTATGGGTTGTTAGCTGAGAGAGAGAAGTGTGTGACTACTGTAAAACACTCTCTCATTATACAACTGGAGTCTTTTTTGAAAGTGGGAACTGTAAAACAATCATCATTCATCTGGTACTTGCTGGCTGGCGCTTGTAATGTTTTTATTAGGCAGTCTGTGAGGGAATGAAATATGAACGGCATGCCGTTCACTCGAAATTAAGCTCTTCGGCACGGCAGGCCTCGTTAGCTAATTTCCGACGGCTAGATACTGCCTCATGATAGATTCATTAAACTCTTCCACGGCTCCAATATTGCAGCCGAGACTCCTAATAAATATTCCAAAGCTGTGTGTTTTCTCGCATCCGTAATTATCAACAAACACTAACTGTTTCACACTGAATCAATTAGCGCATTTCTGCAGAGCTTTTTTTTTTTTAAATCCGAAGCATTTATTGACATGATCTCCACAAACTGTGAAACAAACACAACATATTTCTCAGCTAACGTTCTGTCAGACAGCTTGCTTGGACCTGTAGTCACACATTAGCGCGGTCCCACACACATCATTTGGTCCTGTTGTTGTGCATTCCCGCTGTAACAGATGTTGGCTCCCATAAGCTCTAATGTCTTCCAGTGCTGCAGACAGACGTGATAGGGCTGCTTTTGTTTACGCTCCGCTCGCTTGGCTTTCAGCACTCGTCGGTATCAAATTGATGAACATTTCTCGATGAAAAAGGCCTTAAAGTGTTAGTTCACCCAAAAATGAAGATTCTGTCATTAATTACTCACCCTCATGTCATTTCAAACCCGCAAGACCGTCGTTCATTTTCTTCGTTCAGTTCAATTAATGACAGAATTTTCATTTTTGGGTGAACTATCCCTTTAAAGGGGTCATATGATGCGATTTCAATTTTTCCTTTCTCTTTGGAGTGTTACAAGCTCTTGGTGCATAAAGAAGATCTGTAAAGTTGCAAAGACTAAAGTCTCAAATCCAAAGCGGCTCGTTCTAACACGCCCCCACATATCTACTGTACCTCACTATCTGGGAAGATTTGCATAACGCCGCCCAAATGTTCACGCAAAGAAAGAAGGCGTAACTTTTATTCTCGCTGTAGTATTGTTGCCGCCGCCGCCATGTCGTGAAGATGCTGTGTGCTTCGTTGTGAAAGCGAAACTACTTTGTTTGGTTTTTACCACTGTGCCTTTGATGTCTCATGAGCTGATCCACAGCTATTTCTGCATGCCGGTCTGCAAAAAAAAAAAAAACCCTTGAAAAAACTATGATCTATACTGCATGTGGTTTTTGAAAAATTGTGTTTTCAAGCAAACATAACCTGGCAGTAGTTGAGCCTAAAATGGGATCATGTTTTAGGGGGGATACAGGAGAATATGAGAGAAACTGATCAAGGCAAAGAATTCACTTTGTGAATTTCAGATCACCATCCAGCAGTACGGTAATGTAGCAGTAAACTTCCTATACTATATTAAAAAATTATATTTTGATTTATCATAGGATTTATTTTTTTTATCTCCAAACACTTTAAAGCATTAGGTATGCACTTAAATATCTACATGAATAAAACACCCTGTCTTCACCCAACTGGTTTGAAAGAATAGTGCCTGCAGGTGTTTGAGAATGTAATTATCCATGAAAACCATTTTATTTGCATTTTATGTATTTATTTAGCTATATATAGCCTATATATTTAATTATTTGTTTTCGGTGACTTTTGGAAAGATTGTAGCTGGAATGCCTTTTTTTTTAAATGGGTCATATGATGCGATTTCAATTTTTCCTTTCTCTTTGGAGTGTTACAAGCTCTTGGTGCATAAAGAAGATCTGTAAAGTTGCAAAGACTAAAGTCTCAAATCCAAAGCGGCTCGTTCTAACACGCCCCCACATATCTACTGTACCTCACTATCTGGGAAGATTTGCATAACGCCGCCCAAATGTTCACGCAAAGAAAGAAGGCGTAACTTTATCGCTTCGTCATGCCTGGAGCTGATCTGTGCTGGTCGCTGAGGGAATACATCAACTTTGCGCTGTGGATCGCCGGATCGGCTTTCACCGTGGACAAAGTGGAGTCCAGCCCGGGGTCGTCACATGTGGTTGCCGCAGGCATCAGAGTATGGTGAGGGGCGTAACATTTCCGTCACACGCTTGAGGAATTCGGCCAATCACAATGCACTGGATAGCTGTCCAATCAGAACACACCTCGCTTTTTCAGACCAATGAGCTTTGTAAAAATCGACGCGTTTCAGAAAGGCAGGGCATAGAGGAGAAACAATAATATACAGTATGTGGAAAATAATGTTTTTTGAACCTTAAACCACATAAACACATTTCATTACACCAAATGCACAAAATAATGTTATTTTTAGCAGCATCATATGACCCCTTTAAAATTGCTGCTTTATTTGGGATATACATGCAAACCACACCTCATAGGACACTAGAGGTTGTACTGGTCGACTAGTCGATTAGTTCTACTACTAGTCAGTGCTTTGGGTATGTGTTCAATAATCACGGACCACATGATTAAAGTTGTGTTTGTTCTATATAACAACAGAAGACATCTCAACGTATTGTTTTAAATCTTAAATGACAAGAATGCACGTTTAAGCAAAATTAAAGTGAAATTGCACAGCAGACCTGAACGATGGTCATTTGGAATTAAAACATTGTGGTAACATTGTGGTAAGGTGATATATTTACACACTATTTTGCAAAATTGTAAATAGAACAAAGATTACTGGAGTACATTTTTTTTGCAAGAAAATATTATTTCAGGCTCTCTACTTCAAAAGTCCATGCTTAATTCAATTTGTTCCTTGCCGATTTTTTGTAATTAATTCTGAGTAAAAATTGTTTCTACACCTTATTTTTTTTCAGCATACGTATACCTGCTACATTAACAACACTAAATTACAAGCAACTAACCCTAAACCTACAGTAAATACATGTAGTTAATTAATATTACTCAGTACTTATTTAAGTTATTACACTGTAACAATATCGCCTTGAAAATAAAGCGTAACCAATACGAGAAGCAAACAATTATTTCATACCCAAATCCAGTACTTTTCAGTCAAACATTTCCGTACTAACGCCTGATCATCAAAATTGTGCATCATACTGTAAAACAAGTACAATGTGATGCACTGTACACAAACACTTAAGTTATGAAATGGCAAATGTTATATAAAATAAAAATAGAAATATGCACTGTTTATTTCCCTGATGAAAAATAAATTAATGCATAAAGAAAACATGTTTAAAATCATTCACATTTACATAGAATTACAAACATTGATACCCTAATAAAAGATGTTTTATTTTACATGTAGCAGGTTGCCACAAGGGGGCCAATTGCATTACCAACTACTTACAGTTATTCAACACTTTTTTTAAACAATTAAATAAAAAAAATTAAAACCAAATTTAATGTAAATATATTGCATTCATACAAATGAATCATTTTATACAATGCCATTGATAACATTTGCTTTTGATGCTGCATATATGCTGCTAAAATCCAAAACAACTGCATCAGCTAGTTCAAAAAAAAATAAAAATAATAAATGGATCTTTAAATGTTACTCATATGACTTGCTTTGTCAAAAGGGGGGTGTTGCCCAAGACTGGGGGTCTTTTACCACAAGTGGTAAAACTCTTAAAAATAAAGGTTCTTTATTGGCTTCTATGGTTACAACAAAGAACCTTTTAATATCCCTGGAACCTTTCTATTACAAAAAGGTTCTTTATAGTGGAAAAAGGTTCTTCACACAATTATTTCTGCAAAGGGTTCTATATAGTGGCAAAAAAAAATATTCTTTAGATTATTAAAATATTCTTCACACTAAGAGAAATGGTTCTTTTAAGAACTGTTCCCTGAAAGGTTCTTTTGGAAACCAAAAATGGTTCTTCTATGGCATTGCTGTGAAAACCCCTTTTTGAATCTTTATTTTTAAGAGTGTGCTTAAGGTGCACAATTTGAAACCAAAGCAAACTTCGAGCATTTCTTTTCACACAAATTGATTTGCCCCACCAATATTCAATTGAAAAGGGACATGTTTCAATCATCATACATCACAAAAGAAAGGCAATTAGCCGCATTGTACCCTTAAGGCCTCACACAAGCAATTCAGGAACAAGCATTTCCGCCTCCAAAGTTCAAGGCCTGAGGTGAAGAGCGAGTCTTATTTGTTTATTTGTTTAATTATGGAATTCAGGGACACATTTTCCTCTGCAACATACGATGGGCCTGACCTTCAAGCTCAATCAAACCTTCAAGCGGCGTTGCGTTTTTCTCTTTGGCTCTCCTGCCTGGCGCGATGGTGAGTTATCTGGCTGAACGGGAGCTGTCCGTGGTGCTGACAGACTGCTACCTGTGTGGGGGGTCTTCATCTCGGCTACATTAGCCCATATGGCCTGAGTTAGCTTCTATTGAAGCCGTGGCCTAATTACGAGGAAGTGGGAGAATGTTTGCGAATGACGATTGGGCCTCGGCGTTTGTGCCTCATCCAGCCCCCGCGGTGACTCGCACCTGTTCCCGTCTTTAAAACCTCTCTTTCAGTTTAGCTTTTGGCCAGTGCCACCAAATGACCTATCCAGGGGGCAATAACGCTTTTTCTGTTTTGCCTGTCGTCAAGCCACGGTGTCAGCATCCAGTGGAACAGACGCAACTGTACCTCGGGCAGCAGACAGAGGGGTTTGTGCACACAGCTGCTCGGGTTTATGGCTTTTAAATGTACAAAACGCAAAGGAACCGTTATATTTACTCGCTGGCACATTGTAAGGCAGATACATCTGAAAAAGAGAGGTAAATACTGGCATATTTTGCACAGTGTTGTGAAGTAACTAACTAAAAGTAACTATGCAACCAACCTTTTTTTCAATAGCATGGCATTCAAAACAGTCTAGCGTATTCCAACCAAACATTTTCAAACTTTTTCTGTGACCATGCAGTTTTGCAGCCAATCAAACGCTCTCTTAGAATGCATCCTGTCGTTTATATCTTTGGGAAATTAGATTAGTTTTAGCGAATAGGTTAATTCAAATAGCTCATGTAAATTAATCAGTTTAAAAAATGATTTTAGTCTATTTTAGGCTCTTTTCTGTAGCAAAATATTTAGTTAACGTTCATGTATTTTCTATTATCAAAACAGAAAATACTGTAAAAATGTATAATAATAATAACAATAATAGTTGTTGTTGTTGTTATTATTTATTATTTAAAACAAAACAAACCCAATTAATCATGCCCCATTCATATGCTAGGCAAACATTTTTATTTTATTTTTTTATTTTATTTACTTATTTATTTTTATTTTATCATCAGAGCCATAGATATGATTGGAGCCTGAAGTATCTCCTTCATGTAGACAAACTTGATTATAAAATGGATTGCTGTGGATTGTGGGTCAGTGACTGGTTTTTGGTCAATAATATGGAAATAAAACATAGCATTTTATAGTAAAGAGTATTCCTGCAGCTCAAACAGTAGAGCAATGCCAAGGTCATGGGTTTCGATTCCCATTGAATGCATTTACTAATGAATACCTTGAATGCAATGTAATTGACTTCGGATAAAAGCATTGGTAAAACAAACACTATATCAGCTTCTAAAGTCACTTTTTGTCTATTTAATGATTTACACGTGCCATAATACTGACAATACTGAATTATCTTTATTTGGAGGCATTGCTCTCCAAATATTAATATATTTGTGACTAATTGCCATTAATCTGATTAATTAACTAGCATATGAAGTAATTAATTCAATAACAAATGTTAATTGTTTGACAGCCCTGTTAAAAATGTACTGCTCCCTGTAGTTCCCTTTCAGTCGGTCACTCTCGACGTCACGTCGGATGACCGACGAATTGGGATCTCGCTTGGAGAGACCAATCTACTTCGAGTGTAAACTAAACGAGCCAATGCACATTGGCATGCGATTATTGCATCCAGCTGCTGCTGATCACAGCGTGAGTATAAGTAGGCAACAGATGCAGCGCATATTCAGCTTTTCGCTTCGGAGCCGAGCGGTTCTATCGTTCTGCTCCTGACCTTCTACGTAGTGATAAAACTACAGTCAAGCACGCTCTTTGTGGGCTCTCGTGCTGGTGGTACGGCGCTTCAGCGGCGGTTGTTTTCCCTTGTCGAGTGGGTTGCAAACAACAGGCTGCACTACCCCTGTGTTTGTTGCAGACGGCCATCTCCCCTGTGCGCTTCAGCACACCAAAAGAGCAATTTCCATCTAAAAGAGCTTCGGGCACCCTTTGGCACCCACGTCCAGACCTCTGGAAACTTGATGTCTGGTCCCTGGATGGGACGCGGAGGTTCTGAGTAACCTACCCCAAGAGGTAGTCGACACCATCACTTCGGCGAGAGCACCGTCTACGAGACACGCCTACGCTTTGAAGTGGAATCCGACGTTACGTCTCCGTTCCCTCCTTCAGGGAACGAGGGTTACCGTACGTAACCGAGACGTTACTCTTATAATAACTATATTTCCAAAAGGGTAGTCTGACTGAAGCTAAACTACTTCTTTATAGTGTACAAGTAGTTTCTTCAACAGCGATTCTGCATATCGTGACCTGGATGTTACAGCAGCAGTCGACTATGTAAAGCGCGTGTTGTCATGTCAATGTTCCTGTCAGGTGTTGTGATTCCAGGACGACTTCCTGTAAACACACTGAGAGATTTGTGTGCTTTGAGGTTCAGCTTTAATTCGACGTCATTTCCCACTGCTGTAGGACTTTGTTGCTGTCGGGAACGGAGCGGTAGGGGAGAGAGACATAAAGAGAGACACAGAGAGAGAGACAGACGGAGGAAAAAGGGCTACCCACTAACAGGTTCATCAAAGGCCTTTTCTTTCTCTCTGTCACTTTATTTTTATTTGGTGTCAGCACTTCACAGTGAGCATCGTATGGAAATGTGTTTGGCTGCCTGGAAAGCTGTCAGGAAACACACACAACTCAGCTGCACGGAGATAATTTGACTGGGCTGATGTCTTTTCTCCTTTCTGGTCGCCTCATTATACAGAGAGAGAGCAAAATGGCAGCGCTCTGTGTTTTATCTGTCAGCATCTCTCCATAATGCGTTTTCATACGATGTGTATTAGTCGCTAACATTAAAGGACCCGTGTAAGGGCCACAGAGAGCGCACGGGCGCCGGAGAACCAGACATCCTGAAAGGTGACAATTGAATCTCTTTGCTTGCGTGGCATGTTGACGTGCTGGGAGAATAGACTTAATTTGACTCGCTTGCTCTTGGGTAAATAGCAGCATGAAAAGAAGTCCATAATATGACAGTTATGTGTGATAGTGAGAATGTGAGAGGAGCTTTTTCTTCATAAACAACACTGCGCTCAAAACACGGCCGATCAGTGGAGAGCAAAGCAGACGTCAAAAGCAGGAGCAGAGAATAGAAGTTATTCAGTAAAACATGTTTGTAAAGGAAGCTCAATCATGACGTGAATAAACCCCCTCGCAAAACCCATAACCTGAATGGCAAGAAACGATTAATGAAACATAAAAAATAAACAATTAAATAAAATAAAAAGAAAAAAATCTATGTAAAAGAATTGAACAGCTAATAAAAAAAGTGTAATTTACATTTCACAAAAAAATTTTTAATACATTTCTTGATAATTTTATATTTACAAAAAGATCTTTGAGTAATAATAAATTGCAAAAAGGTTAAATATTGCAAAATATTATTACCTGGGGCTGGCGTACTGTATAACCTGGAGCATCTTCAATAACATGTTTTGTCAACATAAATATAAATACAAAGTAAAGATACAATATTAAATTTCTTCTCAAGCCATCATTTAATCAAAAATGCAAATTTCCACTCAATCAATATATCAAACAATCAATTAAGCAACAGAAATATGAAATATTATTTCTTATTATTAATGAAATACTGTATTTGAATATGACCAAAAAGCATTTGGCAAACTCTGGTCACATCATCATATTTATGTGTTTAAAAAAAGAAATGAATAAATAGGTTCATAAATAAATAAATAAATAAAACCAATGTATCAATTATCCAATCACCAGAATTATTAACTTTTATTTCTTAATATTTGTTTTTAATTTAAAAGAAAAAATGCTACATAGTATTTCAACATGACCAAAAAGCATCTGCCAAACTCTAGCTACATTATCATATTTTATTACATTATTTTAAAAAGGTGAATATTTTTAACAAATTTTGTAAAGATTTTAGGAATTCCATATATGGCATGCAAACCTCGATCAATGTTATCAGTCAATAGAATTACTACGTTACCTCTATTTATTTTTAATCAGAAAATTGAAATGCAAAATTGTATTTTAATGACACAATGCATTTTTTTTAGCATTATGCAACTGAGCTACTTTATATTTTTCCCCAATTGCTAAACTTAGCTAGAACATCCTATTTATACAAAAACATGCAGTACTTTTGTTGCAATCAAAAGAGTATCATCATCCAGGATAGTTTGGGAATTTCCCACTTCAGATGTGTTCAGTTAATTAAAGGTGACATATCATGAAAATCTGACTTTTCCAGGTTTTAAGTGCTATAATCAGGTCCCTGGTGCATCTACCAACCAAGGAAACGTGAAAAAGATTACTCCAGTTACTTTGGTTTGGTTTTGCAAGTGTATGAAAAAACGAGCGTGTCTGATTTCACTCCCCTAGTGACGTCACAAAGGGATCTCATTATAATATTACCGCCCCTTAATCTGTAAGTTTCCACCCAAGGCGCCGTCATTTTGATTTCGCAAGCTACAACGGTGTACCAGCTCTAATGCCATGGTGAAAGTTTGAGCAAAACATGCTAACTGTTCTGTCTTTGGCTGCACAGACGAGCACAGAACATTGTTTAGAGTCCCAGCATCAGAGGAGACAAGAGAGCAGTGGATTTATTGATTTATTTAATG
>NW_015537960.1:590888-620254 GCF_001515605.1 Sinocyclocheilus anshuiensis
TGCTGCATGCTGGGATCACAACAAAAGCTATTGATTGGCTGAAAGGAAGACATCTCCACAAAAGGGCCTCCTGTTGAGGCCTTCCAGAGAAATACTGCAGAGAATATATAACCTTTCTCACTATCTTAAATGCTCCCATGTAACACAACTCAGTTGTTTGATTACACACACACAAAAAAAACCCACCAGCCATCAGACAATTGATATGAAAAAAATGTCTCTATAAATAGAGTTCATATAACTGGCTTTGTCTTAATGGTTTAATATTTGCCGAAAAATAAAAAATAATAATAAAAAATAATAAATATTTGCCCAAAATGAATCATCTTTTCCATTTGCATTCTTATGATGAATGATTTATTCATTTAGGATGCATTAAATTGATAAAAAAAAAAAAACGGCAGTAAACATTTATAGTGTAATGTTACAAAAGATTTGTATAAATATAATCAATGTATATATTACAAGCCCCTGGCACTTTTCTTATGCAACAGCTGCACCTTCACCAGCCTTCATCTCACATCCTGACATATACGTCCAGCCGGGCCGATCCGTGTGCTAGAGCCGGCCCGGGAAAGAGCTGGAAGTGGGGAGGGGGGCCAGAGTCCCCGCCTTAAGCAAAACAGGTGTATGACATCCTGTTGCTAGTCTGCAGGGGGAACCGGGCTACGAGCCGCACATCCTACTGAGAGAACAGCCGAAAATAACAAAAGAAGGTTAGAGCCAAGGCTGACAGGCTCATTGATAATATTTTAGATAAAGCAGGTCTGAGAGTTGACTGCAAATTGCCTCTAATGTCTAATGGTGTGGGCTCTGGGCCACAGTTGCGAACAAAATGGAGGCATTATTTATTATCTCTCAGGGTGGGTGAGGGATTTGGCCCTTGCCAGAAATGTCCGGCCCGCATGCCAGCTTCGGCCAGGTCCCCTCCGTGAGTCAGATCTCTAAGGGTCCCGCCTGCACGTTTAGAGCCCTTACATGTATTGTTTGGGGTCAGATTGAGGTTGGTTATTTTAATGTACAGATGGGACGGACTGACCTTGCTATCTCCCAGCGGTAACATGCATGTTAAATGTTTTTGTAAATAAACTACTGTACATAAGGGTGAATGTCACACAAAAGTACAGTTCATACTTTACATTAAGAAGAAAAACAAAAACATCAAGAAAAACTAAAATATTATTTAAAAAAAAAACTAAATACTAAATACAATTACATATTACAATATGTATATAAAAAATGTAATTATATATATATATATATATATATATATATAGCATTAAAAATTAAGAAAATTAGGCTTACTGTAAACATCTAGAATAAACATATAGATTATATATGTGTATTCTGGATATCTACAATAAGATATATTGTATCTTCCATATATATATGGAATATATTTAATTATTGTAGATACACATACACACATATGTATATAAAATGAACAAAAATAAATAAATTAATTAATTATATTATTATGATATATGTTGCAATGCATTATATTCAGTGTTATTTTAGTAACATTGAGATACTATTATAGTTTTTATTAATATTTACTAATAGTTTTCATTTTTATATTTTTAAATATTAATTTTAATTTTAGTTAAAGTTTTAGTCATTTTATTGTGCATTTTGGTCATTTTTAGTTGTATTAAAAAATGTTATATTTATAATTTTTTATTTCAGTTTTAGTTTAAGTTATTTTAGTTATTCAAGTTAAACTAAATTAAAATGAAAAATGTTGTCTTGGCAGCTAGCTGAAATAAATTTTTATATTTAATTTTTTTGAGTTAATGTTTATTTTATTTCAAGTACTGAAAAGGTGCATTTTATGGTTTTAATTATAGTTTCAGTTTTACTTTTAGTTAACTATAACAACCCTGATTATATTATAATTATTATATTTTATTAGAATTTCATTTAATTACTGTGCTTAATTGTCATGAAAATAAGGCCAAAATATAAAACACAGTCCTAGGCTTCAGAGTAAAACCTAATTTCTTTCTAATTGTTTAAGGGTGAAATATGACTCTGACATGGTTTTATGACATTCGTATTAATATATTTTTTGACGTACTTTACAATGAAAGTTATTGCGATTAGAAAACAGGCATGTAGTTTCCAGCGAGTTCCATAAAGCAAACCCCTTTCAAAGCAGAAATGTTAGGAGTTAAAGAATGTCTGGCCGTGTCATCTGAGGATGATGGGATATGTGTGTGCGTGCTGGGGGGTGGATGATCATTTAGATAGCACACTCCAGTTTTTCATCATTAGGCAGATGCCTCCTGCCGCTCAGGTTAGGACACGTCCAAAGCGCATGCTGTCTGAGTCAAATGAGCCAGTTCAAGCCCACCTGATGCACACACACACGCACACACTCTCAGAGCAGCGTCCCCAAGGCCAGGCCCGCCACACACACATGCACCTGGCCCTCCATTAGCACCTAAACTTCACTTATTAGATTAATACCAGAAGTGACGATAACCCCAGACCTTTGGGGACTCCCACAAACTTCACCTGAATGCTGACAAAATCTCACTTTAGCACAGCCGTGCGCTTACACACTGATTTAACCTTTGCATTCTTGCAGAAACTTTAATGATCATTATTTTTTTTAAATCATAATTAGTAGATTAAGCATGCGATATACTAGGTTTTCAATGCACATATTTTGTACAACCTGAAGGCTTACATTTGAATTCCCAGTGTGATTTGTATTTACTTTCTAATGAATGTTGGTATAATTATCACATGTACTCACTTGTATAAAAAAAACTAATTTATATTCAGTGAATAAAATGTGTTAATTCCCTTTAACACATCAGTGTGAAACCTCTATATTTTAACATTATGATGTCTTACTTAAAATTTTAAGGGGTAGTTCACCCAAAAATTGAAGTTTTGTCATCATGTACTCACCCTCATGTCGTTCTGAGCATGAATGATTTTCATTCACCTAAAAAAAAAGAAAAGAAAACACGATAGGAGATGTTAGACAATTCAAACAAGATTTGAGAGCTACAGCAGAAGGGAAAGATTTTTAACTAAATTCATATGTCATCTGAAGACTTGGAATACATCACAAAATATCAAGTATTGACTACTCTTATTTTGAGTTTATAGTGTTTTTTGTCAATTTTGGAGCTCAACACCTATCTGCATTCACCTTCATACGGAAAGAGCAGTGTGCATATTCATCATTTTGTCTCAATTTGTAGTCTAGGCCTATTCTAGATGTTTCTGTAATGTTCTATTAATTTTATGACAATTCCCCAATTTTTATAAAATATATATATATTTTTTTTTTGTTTTAACTTTTCTCACCGTTTTTGTGTGTGTGTTTTATTGCTTTGGCAATACTGTATGCAAAAAATCCAATACAATAGTTTGAAATTGATTTTGGAGGGTGAACTAACCTGCTAAAGATTCTAATACTATTATATGCATTTCTGTCTATCACAGAGTAAACAAACGCTTCACATAAAAAAAAGATTAAACAAAAAAAAATAAAAATTGAGAAAGATGATTTTGGGTTCTTGTGAAGGTAATGGCGAAAACTGCTGTCTAAACATTGCACTGAGAATCTAATAAAATAAGAATAATTTGAATCAGATGGTTCAACAAAGGAACACTCCACTATTTTTGAAAATAGGATCATTTTCCAACTCCCCTAGAGTTAAACAGTTGAGTTTTACTGTTTTCGAATCCATTCAGCCGATCTCCGGGTCTGGCGGTAGCACTTTTAGCTTAGCTTAGCATAGATCATTGAATCTGATTAGACCGTTTGCATCTCGCTCAAAAATGACCAAAGAGTTTCGATGTACTTCTGTAGTTACATCGTGTACTAAGACCGACAGTCCCATAAAATAGTCCCAGCTAGGTAACTTCCAATAAGCCTATTTTCAGGCGCTGCATAATATCATTGCGCCTGCTGCACCCATGAAAACACGATGTAACTACAGAAGAGTCAATTTTTAAATAGGAAAAATATCGAAACTCTTTTGTCATTTTTGAGCGAGATGCTAACGGTCTAACCAGATTCAATGATCTATGCTAAGCTAAGCTAAAAGTGCTACCGCCAGACCCGGAGATCGGCTGAATGGATTCGAAAACTGTAAAACTCAACTGTTTGACTCTAGGGGAGTTGGAAAATTAGCCTATTTTCAAAAATAGTGCAGTGTTCCTTTAAAACATCACCATTGGAGTTTTCTCTAAATAACTCCCTCCTTGCAAATCTCCTAAAAAGAACAGCAGCCACATTTACGGCAGATAAATGCCTTTATGTGAAACTGAGGTGATCCGAAGCACTCAGAACAAATGCAGGCTTCACTTCAGGGGGTCGTATTACTGTGCTTACGCAGGGGTCGACAGAAAAGCCAGTCTCCTGTGGAGCAGTCAGAGCTTCAAAACCGCAACTAGTAAAACAAAAAAGTCATCCAGTTCGAAACCCAAATCACCTTTTTGGACTTAAAAAGCTCCAACGTGCTTAATACCCCATTTCCTTTGGAGATCTGGCTGCTCACGCTAGTGGGTAACCTTTCCATGCGCCGTTTGTTTACTGCAGGGAGATGGAGAACGTGTCCGCCGTTTGCTGTCGAGTGCCAGAAATGAGCACCAGCACTAGCAGTTTGTATAAGTCAGCCATGAATGATTACAGATTAGCTAGTCTGGCAGAGGTTCGGCAGGGATCCCTGATGGAACTTTAAAGCTGCTGGCGTGATGCTCCGACACACTGGAGGAAGACGGAGCAGTGCCACACATCATTTGGGCCTGAGCGCACCGAACTCCAAATAATCATTTTAATCAGCAAAAGTTAATCACTGTAAATCATAAATTAATGGGTAGAACACTTGGCCAGAGCCGCTGTGCTCTGAGTTACTGACCTCACATGTCTGATACAGCTGCCCCAACAACATTGTGCATTTAAAAATGTCATTGCATTAGCTAACAAAATATCACATTTATTTTAAAGGTAAAATACGTAATTTATGTCACCAACAAGAAATGCATTACTAAACAAACAGTAAAACTGGATGGTGAAAAATGGGGTTGAAGGAGAACGTTGGGATAGAAAAGGGAGGAACAAGCCTTTTGGATGAAATATTAACTTACAGAGACAAACATTTAGTTAACATGCATCATAAAAACACAGATAGCACACGTACTTCTGCAAGATGTCTGTAAAAGATTGCTTCATCTGGAAAGCATCTGCTGTGTACAAACATCCTTAAGATGTCAGTTTTACATACATTCTAATTCATAAAAATCTTAAAGACATTTTCTAAACGTCTTTGACATCTGATAGGAAACGTTATTGCAGATGAACAAACACTCTAAAACATAATGAATCAAATAGACGCCTCCATGATGTACATGTGCTATCAGAGCAGACTTGAATTAAAGAAATGGTTCACCCAAAAATAATAATACAAAAATCTGGCATCAGTACATCATTCCTAACCTGGGGTGCGTTTCCCAAAAGCATTGTTAGCCATAGTCCAACGATTTGGTGTTTCCCGAATCCGCAGTTCCAACAAACATTAGTAAACAGCATATAGTGAAGTTTTGGTTGGAATTACAGTGCCCATATTTTCTTGTTAGTATGACATATGGATCGAGTTAACATGTGGTACAATCTATATATTTTATTCCATACATATACAAACTTCATTCTACATCTTTTAGTTTGTTGAGGGAATTAAAGCGCCATCTTTAAAATTGCGCGTGTGCGTAAGTCACGTGCTGCTCATGGAACGTTGGCGTGACTTACGGAAACCCGCAAAGTACAGCAAAATAACAGAGACAAAAATAGCGGAGCAGTCATCAGATAACATGTTAGTTATTTACAGCAATAACCTGACATTAATTTGATCTCGAACTGATTAGTTAACAGAAGTTATCACTCCACCACCTGCAAGGTTCGCAACAAGGTGAGAGTAAGTTTTCAAGAAACACGTGACTACAATGATGCATATGTGACCATGGACCACAAAACCAGTCATAAGGGTCAATTTTTTGAAATTGAGATTTATAAATCATATGAAAGCTGAATAAATATGCTTTCCATTGATGTATGGTTTGTTAGGATAGGACAATATTTGGTCGAGATACAGCTATTTTAAAATCTGGAATCTGAGGGTGCAAACAAAATCAAAATACTGAGAAAATCGCCTTAAAGTTGTCCAAATGAAGTTCTTAGCACTACTAATCAAAAATTAAATTTTGATATTTTTACGGTAGGAAATTTACAAAATATCTTCATGGAACATGATCTTTATTTAATATAATAATGATTTTTGGCATAAAAGAAAAATCGATCATTTTGACCCATACAATGTTTTTTTGGCTATTGCTAAAAATATACACAAGCGACTTAAGACTGGTTTTGTGGTCCAGGGTCACATATTGTACTAAGGTGGTTAAGCTGTAGAAAACAAAAGAAAATATTCATATTTTATTTTTATTTTTTTAAGTCAATAGGGTCTGGTGCTGTTTTGGACACAATTTACTTTAAAGGGGTCATATGATGTGATTTAAATTTGTCCTTTCTCTTTGGAGTGGACAAAAACAGTTCAAACATGCTTCAAAGTTCAATTAGATTCCATAGTGCATTTAACACGGATGAAAACAAGGTTGTGAGGGATAAACTTACAGTCTTAATGATGTCATGCACTGTATAAAGTCACTATATCACACAATTTTCACCTCACAACTGTTTTATGGAGATTTTGTCTACTGAAAGTTTTCTCCCCCTCCCCCCCCATTTCCTGATTAATTTACCCAACCACATGTCATCCAAGATGTTCATGTATTTCTGTCTTCAGTCGCAAAGAAATTAAGGTTTTACAGGAAAACATTCCAGTGCATTTGTGGTTAAAAAGTATACTTAAGAAAATGACAATCGTTTCACTAAATAAGACCATTATTCCTTGGCTGGGATCTTGTAGAGCCCTTTGAAGCTGCATTGAAACAGCAATTTGGACCTTCAACCCATTGGCCCCCCATTTAAGCCCATTATATGAAGAAAAATCCTGGAATGTTTTCCTCAAAAACCTTAATTTCTTTTTGCGACTGAAGACAGAAAGACATGAACATCTTGGATGACCTGGCGGTGAGTAAACCTTGAAATTTTTATTCTGGAAGTGAACTAATCCTTTAAGGTTCTTCGTGGAACCATAGATGCCAGAACCATTGTGTAGAAAAGGCAATCATTTCACATATTAAGTTTTGTTAAGTTTAACAAAACCAAAATGAGTGAATTAAAGACACGGTGGCAAATGCATTTCCCCCTCACTGTTTCTCAGTTCACTCTCTCCTTTTCTCATTCTCTCGTTCACACAGATGCATCTGCTGTACGGCAGCTCAGAGCAGTAGGTGTACGGACAGGGAACGCAGACCAGGCCCGGGTAAATTATCACATTGGTAACTTGTCATTAAACAGGTAAATTGCAGTGGAACAGGTGTTGGTGAGAGGAATGAGCTCTTCTAATCGGCTTTTAGAAAGGCATCTTGAGCAATAAAGTACAGAGTGCAAAAATATTAAAGACTGAAGTCATCAAACAAAACTCGTTAAAGATATTCCAGCACGCTCAGTGGTGCACTGCAGGCCTACACACGTCCTCTTCAGAGACACAGGCAAGATAACGATCAAACAAAAGAACGATATGACACCATTAACAGATGTGGAAATGATCAGGCCGAAATGCAGATGAAGAGATAATGACAGACTCTTATTAACAAAATGTTCCTAATGAGATCATTATGATCATCCTCTCAAGTACTGTTCAGAGAGACTGGACCGAGAGCAGAGAAGGAAAAAATGAGTAAAACAAGTCGTCATTTAAGTCCAAATTAAATAGTATGTGTCATGTATCCCGTTTCACTGCCGCCATAAAATAAAATAAAATAATGTGGTCATACCATCCCACTCCACTGTTTAATAAAAATCAAATCAAATTATGTTCAACACAGACAAAATAATAAAATAAAATGTTGAATAAAAACCCAAAATAAAATATAAAATAAAATCATGGGATGTCATACCATCCCACTCCGCCATGTTTTAAAAAATAAATGAATACAATTGTATAAAAAATGTCCAACACAGACAAAAATAAAAATAAACATTTTTGAATAAAAACCAAAAATAAAATAAAATAAAAATCTACAGGCTATGATCCCATTACCTCGCACCCCACATCCAATAAAGACCTAAAAAGCCTAAAGTTAAATCAAATACAATAAAAATACAATAAAATAAAACAGAAAACAAAAAAGTTTAATACCAAAAAAAGAAAATAAAGATATATTTTAGTTTTATTATGTGCCCATATATAAATTATATTTATGTGGTATAAAAAAATAAAAAATGAATGACTAATGATGTGTAATTCCTTTAAAAATAAATAGCATACCTGTCTTCAGCAAGCCACATGATTTAAGGTATCATTCGTGACTTTCATGTCTGCAACATAAATGATAAGAGACAAATTTCGTTTTGAGCAGAAAAACAAGTATATGCAAAAAAAAGCATATTCCCAGTCAGAATCTGCTTTTTTTTTTTTGCTTTGATGTGGGAGAAAAAAATTTATTCTCCAGAATATATAATAAAATATGTTGAATGGATCTAATTACTTCCCTCTTATTGGTTCTTAAATACTTAATAAACACACAAGTGGAAGAATATGCAGAATTCTGTGAATGATAGACGTTCCAATTCTGCTGAAATCTGCTGAGCTTTGGCTTTCGGAGCGGGCCTGCAGAATCTGTGTGGGCCTGGAAATAACAATAGTTATTGCTAAAGCAAGCACCACTAATAATAGTAGCAGAATAAAGATGGGTTTCAAAAGAAAGACTTGGCACAGAAGAACAGATCCAATCTGCTTCAAGTAGGTCTAGGTCACTTCGAGAAAACTTGTCCTCACTCCTGCGAAAAGACTGAAATACTCCCCCAATATCTCTGATAAATATGTTCTCATGCAATTTGTTTCTAAAATCTCTCTCTTCTCATTCTAATCTCCTCATGTTCAGGTACCTCCGGGGGTCTGTTTAAAGCACAGGTGCGCTCTCTCAATCTCTCTCTCCCTCTGCGCCTGTGCATGAGGAGGTGTGTGTGTGAGTGTCCAGGTGCATCTGTGTGTGTATGTGTGTGTCCACTAATAATAGTAGCAGAATAAAGATGGGTTTCAAAAGAAAGACTTGGCACAGAAGCACAGATCCGTTCTGCTTCAAGTAGGTCTAGGTCACTTCAAGAAAACTTGTTCTCACTCCTGCGAAAAGACTGGAATACTCCCCCAATGTCTCTGATAAATATGTTCTCGTGCAATTTGTTGCTAAAATCTTCCTCTCTCTCTTCTCAGTCTAATCTCCTCATGTTCAGGTACCTCCGGTGGGCTGCTTAAAGCACAGGTGCGCTCTCTCAATCTCTCTCTCCCTCTGCGCCTGTGCATGAGGAGGTGTGTGCGTGTGTGTGTGTGTGTGAGTGTCCAGGTGCATCTGTGTGTGTATGTGTGTGTCCTTTGACCCATCCATATGGTCACCAGGGGTGATGGAGCTGCCCAGGTGCACCTTGCACACAGGGCCACGGCAACCGGGGGAGGGACGGCACTCCAAGAGATGTCTGTTTGCACAGAACACTCCATGACCTTGTTGTTTTCACAATTACTCATCTGGAGTGTGTGTGTGTGCGAGTGTGTGATGGTTGGTAAAAAGGAATTTCATCACTAGTGGACATGCTGTGTCTTTATGCACGCTGGTGTATATCGTGAACCTCATGAAATCACTTTCACCCCAAAGTCAAAAGAAAATAAAAAATAGCTTTTTTATTTGGTCTATCTAAGTTCATTACAAATTTATGCATGCAAAATATGTTACACTGAAATGACAAGAATGGTTCCATGAACAGTTTGTAAAGAAATCTGTTCTGCTCGTGTTTCACATTTCAAGCACATTTCCCTCTAAATTCTCATTACTGTAATTCACAATTCACATTTTAATTTTGTAATCTCCATTATTCTCAGTGGTGACTCATTAGATTTTCGTTACTTTCAATTAGAAAGGTTTTTAACTTCATTAAATGCTTTCTTTTTAATTTTAATTATTAATCAGCGCAAAGTACAACAATGATGTATAAATGCTTTACTAATTGAATAATACATTTTTCACAGAGTATTAAAACTTACTTTTTTATTTGTATATAAAACTTACTTTTTTATCAAATTAGATGTTTTTGTATCAATGATTGTCATGAAATTAATGTTATGATGCAAAAAAATAAATAAATAGAAATGAAAAAATAATCCTACAATAGGCTTAATTTTATTTTAAAAAATATATATAATTTCTTATTTCTTTGTTTTTGATTTTGGGAATACAATAAAGCACCACATATATACAATATTACACCACATTTAAAATGCCTGAATATCATTGTATTGAATAACAAAATACACTACTATTCAAAAGTGTTTTTTTTGCTGAATACTTGTATTCAGCAAGGATGCATTCAATTGATCAAAAGTGACAGTAAAAATATTCATAGTGCTTCAAAATATCTCTATTTCCAGTAAATGCTGTGCTTTTATTCATCAAATGAAAAAAAATGTAGCATGGTTTCCACAAAAATATTAAGCAGCACATCTGATTTTAATTAAAAATGTTTCTTGAGCAGCAAATCAGCATATTAGAATGATTTCTGAAGGATCATGTGACACTGAAGACTGGAGTAATGATGCTGAAAATTCAGCTTTGATCACAAGAATAAAATTAAATTTTAAAATATATTTAAACCAAAAACAGCTATTTAAAATAGTAAAAATATTTCACAATATTACTGTTTTTACTGTATTTTTTAATCAAATAATTGCAGACTCGGTGAGCATAAAAGACTTCTTTCAAAAACATCCCAACCTTTAGACTTTCAAATATTGCGAATATAATAAGAGGTTTTGCTGTCACTGTAACCACAAAAAAACAAATAACAACATCTCAGTTTAGGCTTGTTGTGGCCGATGGTCTTTCAAAGAAACATGAAGCGATTACAGTGGCGTGTTCAGTGATCAGACTCCCAAACAACAGATTTTGAAGCAAAGCTTTCCATATAAATAGGAAAATTAACCACCTATCTACCTCATCCGGCTGCGTCTCAATTTCTCATGTATGTTTTCATGCAACAACATGGATCTTTGGCCTTACAGAATACCTCCATATGGAGTCCCATCCCTTTCTCTTTCTCTGGATTTATATCGCCGTGTCTATCGTGGGCTTTTCCACCAGAGAAATACGATCCATCCGCAGGTCTTTCTCACCAGTGTCGTCTCTCCTCTGGGTTTCCACCACGACACACAACTGTCTGCTGGGAGGAAGCCAGTTCTGGGTCCTTTTTCCCCATCAGATTTGGGGTTCGGAGGTCACTGGCGCTCATTGCCCCGGGTCAGGAACAGGAAGAGAAGGATCTAGAACTCCTGAGAGGTTAACGCCAGTCTCGAAAGGTCACCACCAGGCTTTTCCTGCATGGAGGTTTTGATGTGCGGGTGCTGACAAGGATACGGAGGCCGAGGGTCGACTCTTACACCTCAAATGGGGGTTTGGTGATACTCAATATTCCACTGAGACCCTGTCTACGTTTTGCCCCCATTTTCCGGTTTCGTGTTGCATATTTAAGGTCAGATGGATTTTGATGTGTGGCGAATATTGTGCTGATAGATGACTGGGAGAGAAAAAAAAAACAGAAAGAAAAATAAAAAGCGAGGTATTTCTACAGGAATGTTTTGATATGTCCGGTTCATAAATGTTTCATCCAAAGTGATTCGCTCATATCATGTTTGAGTATGGAGGCGCGTGCGAGTGTTTCATGTGGATATGTGTAAGAGAGAGTGTTTGTCCGCATTGGGAAGAGAAGATGCCCCAGATGTTGATATCGATGTTGTTTCTTTAGATATATAGGAAGCTTCTCCCACGGGTTTCCCTCAGGGTAAGAAATAGCTTCTTTTTTTTTCGCCAATGCTTCAACTCCACACTTCAGTTTAGGCTATTCTGACTGATATAGTTTTGAAGGGAACAACAGCGACTCAGTGACCATTTCAGCAGACTGAAAAAATATCACAAAGATTGATTTTATATCTCTTACGCTAACGACTACCGAGCACATTGAAGCGCCAATTAAGGTGTGAAAGATGTTTAGTTGGAGCGAAGTTTTGAAAATGTGTCATTTGAGTTGGCTGTAATGAGAAGGAAATATCTATCAGACGTCGGCGGACGTTGAAGCGTGAACAGGAAGAATGGGCCGGCGTTGGGAACGAGGCCGTACTGTATATGGACCTGTCAGGCCTGTTCAGGCTCAATGCCCTGATCGCTTCATGATGTGAACTACAAAATACTCCATACAGCCCTACCGCTAAAACCCAAGAGCCCCAGCAGCCGGTCTGGAGAGAATTACGGGACTTCCTGTAGCAAGCACAAGTGTCCTTAAAAGCAGATTGAGGTGCTCATGTTAAAAAGAGGTTAAAGGGGGGCTGATATTACAGGTAATAAGGAGAAACCCCTCTGACAGAACTCTGAAAGGCGGAAGGTGAAACCCAGAGGCCTTTACTGTAGTAATCAGTGATGTGGAAATACAGGAAGCAGATATGTATCTCACTGAGTACTGGGACAATACAAGTTGCAGACCTGAAAAATAGAAAGATAAAATTATGCACCCAATAATTATTTTGGGATAATCAGTTCAAGATGTTCAGAGGTATTAAATTACATTGGAAATCTTGTGCTTAGAGCCGGAATGTTTTCACAATATAACCACATTTTTTAATATCACACATGTAATAAATACAGTAGGCCTAATCATTTTTCCAGGTCATGCTACCTAGTACTAGGACATACCTAATATCAGTGAAATTATTTAAAAATGCCAAGCATTTTATTTCTAAATTGCCTGAAAAAGCACATGAAAATATTAGAACGATTCAATATTTTTTGAAGAACAATATATATACAGTATACTATAATTCACATATTTTGTATTATTATATATTCAAATTAACCTCTTCCTTCTGTAATGCTTCCTTAAAAGACACATTTAATGAAGTTTAATATGTATCTAAAAAATTCAAGAAATACACAGTTTAATCTATAAATAAATAAATACATTAATAAATACATAAATTTGTGTTAAGAACATTACATGGCTTTCAAGTTTTAAAAATGCACCATAAAAATACCTTAAAAGTACTGCAAGTCTTCTGAACTCATATTAGTTTTGTGTGAGTTAGAAACAGCGATGTCCTAATTCCTGAATGAATCATTCAGATCTATTCATTGAATCTGAAAATTGATCCAGTTTACAAAACCTATCAGAATGATCCATTCATAAGTTAACGGATTGTTATTGATCCTTTCAATTAAATGGAAGTTTATCTGTGAATAATAATGTTTTTTTCGATCTGTTAACTTGAAGGCACAATATGTAAGATTGTTTTATTAAATATCCAAAAACCACTAGAACAGTGTTATATATTTTGCTGACTTGTGTACTTACATTATCCCAAATGTTTCGAAGAATGTTCAAATCCAGAGAAATAAGCAATTTTAACTAGTGACATAACCCCTCGATTTCCGGTTTTGTTTTGTAGAAAACATGGAAACACCAAAGACGCTTTAATATGTTGTGCGTTTTATTAGACCGGTGACGACCGCACAAAGTAACATTATAACAGAACTTTCAAACGTATCTAGTATGATTAAACAACGCTGCTTTACCCCACATACGCACGACCGGAAGGAGCGGAAGCGGTCGACTGTGGCATAATAAAAGCTCCGCTGCTTTGGAGCCATGTGTCGCGCTCGTTCAGCGGCCTCGTTTCGCTTCGACGGCTTTCAGCCTCACCCTGCTTCATTCTACTATGTTAACAAATCATTAGCTCATCCATGAACATGATTTCTGCCCGAGTCCCGTCGGATTGCATCGGCTGTGGGGATGAAGACCACAACTCCCATGATTCCACACTCAGTCACGGCATCATCAAACTACGCCTTTGCTTCTTTGTTTATTTTGAATACGTGCCCTCCAGCTGCGAAAATTACATATTGTGCCTTTAATCTTTGGGGTGAAATATTCCATGCATCAATGCACTAACTGAGCCATCGTCTCCAAAGGTTTCTATCCCGAATTGTTCATATTTTTTGTTCTCTGCAGGACGTTTCTAGATTCTCCTTCCTTTGTGTTCATGGAGTGAGGAGGGACACGAGCAGCAGGTGTGTAGGTGGGACGAGACAAACATTTATAACCTGAGCATCTCTCAGAGGAACCCTTCCTCTCTTCTCGGGCTTCTCTTTCCTTCTGTCTGAATCATAAAGATCTGGCTGGACGATCAGACAGTCTGTTCATGAGGTTATAAAGCCTTGTTATCCTGAGGCTGAACTGTCACCACTGTTGTTGTTGTTGTGCTGGTGGCAGCAGTGGCCATTCTTCCTGCAGATCTTATTGGCTGCTCATAGGGGCCCATAAAGACGAGTGTGTTCTGCGTTTCATCTCCATAGCTGGCTGATAGACAGATGAAGAGAGAGAGAGAGAGAGAGAGAGAGAGAGATCCCCAGGCCACCCTCACTTTAATGTTGGTCTGAAAGAAAGGAAGGCAGCCATCATATCTCTGATCAGAAAAGGAAATGATCAAGAAGACATTAGCCTAACCATTTGTCCACAGAGAATAAATGTTCTACAAAACATTTTAAAAAATCAATTATACATTGATGATGCAATATCTGATTCATAAAAATCCATTATATTCAGGCTAAGCAAGCGTTGCTCATATTAGGGTTAGCAGTTTATTCCAATGACTTACTTCAGTGCATAATTCATTATGCAATATGTTAACAATCACTAAGAAAAATCTAGCATTGCAGAAGTAAGTTTTGCATGAAGTTCAAACAAAACTGCTTTAAATCTAATTCTAGATTGCAATTTTATATATATATTTTTTTTTTTTTATTAATAGAACAATTTAATATCATATTACAAATAATAGCATGTAATACAACATAAAAAATATTTATATTATATATTAATTCTGAAATTATATATTATATACACATTGCGCAAAATTATTTTTTATGCTAATATTGCAGCCTACATAATTGGGTGATTTCTTCATGCATTTATTAATTATTAGCAAACAAAACACAACTGCTTTAAGTCTAATTCTAGACTGCAATTTAATAATACTTTTAATAATAGAACATAATTTACAATACAATACAAAATATTTATTAAACAATAATATTATATTATATTATATTATATTATATTATATTCCATTCCATTCCATTCTATTCTATTCTATTATAATATATTATATTCCATTATATCCTATTATATTATATTATATTCCATTCCATTCTATTCTATTCAATTCCATTCAATTCAATTATATTATATTATATTCCATTCCATTCTTCAGAGATCGCTGATTGCTCTGCACACACACACAAACTTTTTGTCAACGCTTCCCCCAGTGATTTTCATTAATAAAATACCCTAGAACCTAGATCGCTATATTATATTCCCAAGCAACGAGGTGGTAAAATCGCTGTTTTTGAAGTAATTGTTTGATAACCAATTGTTTACCCTTTCGGTCAAATATTGTGCTGCAAAGAGCAATACTAGTTTTAACTTGTCTATAACTTGGCAAATGACCATGGAATAAGCGGGATAATCAATTTATATTATATTATATTATATTATATTATATTATATTATATTATATTATATTATATTATATTATATTATATTATATTATATTATATTATATTATAATTTTATTATAATATAATATATTATCTCTTTATTCTAACATCTAATTGTGCACTTTCATCACTCACACTCACTTCAGTTCACAATCACAATCAGTCACATTCACATCACACTCAAAAGGTCACAAAACCAAGGGAATTTTCCTAATCTTGCGGCACTTGAAATCCTAATTTCAAGTCTGTTTCCAGCTCTGGCTGACAGACAGCTGCTGACGGCCATGTGAGGAAGAATCAGCAGCGATTTGGGGAAATCTTCAATAAAACAGCGTAACTAACAGGCAGCACATTGAGAGCGTGATAAGAAGGACAGAGTGGCTCCCCGAACACGCTGCTGGCACGGCCGTTGAGCGGTGCCATGCCAGACTCTGTTAGCACCCAAAAAAATAAATAAATAAACAAATCAAGTCTCCATCCTCAGTAATCCCCTAAATTCAAGCTTATTCCTGTTAAATCTGGAAGAGAAAAGCCTCGACCCCATTCTGTTTGAACCCTCCCCCTCTCGTCAGTTCCAGTGTCAGCAGTTGTTGTTTTGCAACCGGACATCTTATGGCACACGCAGATATGCTGGGACATGGACAGCTTGTCCCACTAAAGCCTGTTTTGTCTTGTTCCACTCTTCCTCGTCCTCCAGTTTTACGGCATGTCAGAGCCAGCTGGCTTGAGCAGAAAGAAGAGGAGAAATAAGCTCCTTATTGCAGAGTCGTGGTATTTGCTTTCCGCCAGAGTTGAGGGTTCTCATTATACCATGTTCATGAGGCTACGAGTGCTAATTGGTCTTCCGCTGAACACAGAAAGAACTCACGAAAAATGTGACCGCAGGCGATATAACCTAATTAGGAAATTTGCCACTGTACGGCGGCCAGATCGGGCCTTGCTATTGTTCTGCGCAGATAAACAGGCGTATTTTCCACTTTGATTTTGAGGACACCACTTTATCTTAACTTAAATTATCAGCAAATGGCAAAAGGTACATAAAAAAGTGCTTTTAATGCATCGCTGGTATTTTTTTAACAAACCACTTTTGAGGAGTTGGCGGAGGTTCTCCTCCATTTCCCTCTAGGCAAAACTGAACCAATAAATTCTATAAAGGTCAGGCCAAAAATCCTTTAAGACCTTCATTCCAGTTATTATAATTGGCTGATTTAGTATTAGTTTCAGCACCTTCAGGCATTTCAACTTATTTTTGAAGTAATGTAATTATTTGTACAAGCATTAACAACATTTAGAATATGATAATATGATTCTTTGTCTAGGAATTAGATTTTATTTTTCCCCAAACTGTAAATCTATAACAGAGAAATGTTTCATTATAGGGGAGACCGGGGCTAGTTGTCACAAAGGCTGAATATCTATAACTTCAATATGAAGTTTAAGTCAAAAGTGCAATAAAAAAACTGTCATAAATATATATATTTTTTTTTTGTTTCTCAATACTGAAAATAACTATTTTATTATAGAGGAGACTGGGGCTAGTTGTCACAAGTACTACATATCTATAATTACAATGTGAAGTTTGAGTCAAAAGTTTAATAATTAAAAATATATATATTTAACTGTCATAAATATTAATATTTTCTTTTTCCCAATACTGTAAATCTATAACAGAGAAATGTCTTATTATACAAATATCTAGTTCAAAACTGTCACAAATATACTACTGTTTAATGGTAAGATTTTATGGACATTAGGGCTGCATTTATTTGATTAAAAAACTACAATTAAAACAGTAATATTATGAAATATTATTACAATTATATATCTAATATATTTAGTATCTTATTAATATATTAAAATTATGTATCTAATATATTAATTATATAGTTCATAATGATTTGGTGCTCAAGAAACATTTCTTATTATCATTAATTTTTTGTTATTGCTTAATTTGTGAAAACCTTAATAGCTTGTTTTTTTCAGGATTCTTTGATGAATACAAAAGTTCTAAAGAACATTTAATTTGAAGTAGAAATCTTTTGTAATATTATACATGTCTTTACTGTCACTTTAATCAATTCAATGCATCCTTGCTGAATAGAAATATTATAATTTCTTTAAAAATATTACTGACCCCAAACTTTTGATTGGTAGTATATATTTATATGAATTAATTTAGCTTTTTATTTATTTATTTTAACTAACAATGGCACTTACATTTAATTAAAAAATATTTTTGAAACAAAGAGGATCTTTTTCATTATCTTTTTTTTAATGATAAAAACAAATGGCTACATTGGATTTTAATGATAAAAAGAAGTATTTATATAAAACTCCTGTACAACACTGAAATTAATCATTTCATAAATATCATTCTTTCATTTCTTATTGTTCCCCTGCAATTTTTAAAATTTTGTTTGATTGTTGAGATCAACAAAACTACCACAATCCATCTGTACTTCATAACTTCACAACTGCACTTCAGTATTTCATAATTAACATCTGTTCTTCCTGACCCTGCTATCTGTCTACAGCGGCGCTCACGTCGGGCTTTCAGGCTAAGAAAGAGAAGAATATTATCTGTTGTCTGGACGCTTGCAGCGGGACTGTCTGTGATGGAAATAAAAGCCTCTCATTTATAATGCAGGTATCGGCGGTGGGCTCAGACGCACTGAAGGATATCATAGAGAGAGTGACATCGGACAGCCTCGGTCTTCATGGCCATGCTTGACTGGATCCTCCAAAGGGCCTCTCCTCTGTCCACTTCACTTTCTGTCCCCTCCGCTGCTGGCCTCAGGGGCCTCGGGGACCTCCAGGGAAGGGGTGGACGGACAGACGTAGACATCTGTGTGTGTGTGTGTGTGTGTGTGTGTGTGTGTGTGTGTGTGAAAGTCCAGCTCAGAGTGCAGGGCGTCTGGCAGGGCTGCAGTCTGCGTCGCATTCTGACAGAACAAGTGTTGCATGAGATGCGGCGAGGTGTCTCAGTGAGCCTGGAGCAGGTGTTGCTCATCGGCGACTGCACTGGAGCGAAGACCCTTGTGCATAAGACCACCGCAGCCAAACGCCCAGGCCAGGACAGCTCACACACACACTAATGATAATGGATTTGGGGTGAATAGGCAGCCAGATTCTAATGGATCAGAAGACAGCAGCACACTGGGACTGTTTCAGCTGCTGGTCAGGACGGAGGTTGTTAAACACTCATTAACATGTTGACATGCAAAGGCATTTAGGTAACGTGTGTTGCAGGTGGCCATTAAATGTTACATTATTTAATATTTCATATTGCATTTTATTTTAATTATACTTTATTTCATTTTATTTTATATTTATCCATTTTATTTATTTTTTATTTTTATTTTATTTTATGCATCAGGGTTATACACTGAAAAAAGTGATTTAGAAACCGTTCAACTCAAGCATTCAGCTCAAATTGTTTAGAAACTATTCAAGAAACTGCTAGTAAATTTAGTAGTAAAACAATTACAAAGAAACAGCAAGTAACACATTGAAGTAAACATGTAATTTTGAAGTACAAAAATGTAAATAGTATTTTCTTGTGAATGGTACTCCAATAATCTTTATTTCCAAGATTGTTTTAGTGTTGCAAACTGAAACTAAAACCATGAAAAAAAAATTGAAATTAAAAATGTTACTTGAAATAAAATAAACGTTAACTGAAATAAAATAAAATATAAAAACCTTAAACTTATTTTATTTCAGCTAGTTGCCAAGGCAACATTTCTCATTTTGATTTAGTTTACTTTGATGTGCTAAAATAACTCAAATTGAAATAAATATAAAAAAGAACAACTATATCAACTGTTTAAAAAATAAAATTAAAAATGACAAAAACAAAACAAAAACAAACTAGTTTTTTACTAAAAACTAAAATTAGAACGAAATCATTCAAAATATTAATAAAACTACAAATAACTTCATGATACTAAAATAACACTGTAATGTATAAAATAATTATTACAAATCATAATTTTGTTAAATCTAATATTAACATGCATGATGATGATGATAATGATAACTTACATGTGTTTTATTGTGGGCTGCTCATCAGTAACCATTGAATAAAACTCTGTGTCCTGGTCCAAGATGTCTATTGAACAGTTAACGGCTGTCCTGCTGATTGGACAACAGAGAAACAAACGCAGCCAAATCCAGCTCAGACCAGAGCCAAGGTTCACAGCTCTGCCCTCGACCCCGGCGTGAGCATCTGCTAAAGCCTGCCAGAACATTCAGCTTACTTCACACTTCTGCTTAATATTAAATAAATTATATTTACATATAAAACCACAGCTGCCGGTTTTTTACCGTAAATTTTACGGATTTTTTTTACAGTGTATGGCTGGGTGACAGGCCATCTATCCATGCAGACTCACGCCGTTTCCTTCAGGAGTGCTGCCCACTAATAGGAACATGCCCTGGAACTCAAGCTGGAAAATACACCTCATTCCTGCCCGCTTGTTTTTTAGGCCGTTGAGGATCCTCAGTCATCAATATGAATCTGAGTCGGAGCGGGTTTTTCCCTTCTTTATCCGTTACTGTGAGAGCCGGCAGCCTGATGGATCTCTGCCATCACTTCTGAATGATGTTTGCCTTTCATTTCTATTTCTTCATCTCTCATTCTCATCTGTGTCTTCATCTTTCTTCTGCTGCTGCTGCTCAGGCTGTTCTGAGCGCAAAGAAAGACATCTTTGAAACCGTCCATGAAAATGCGCAGTTTTGGGGGTTACTCATCTGCAGATGAAATGACTATATTACACAGGCCTGCTGTCAGCGGTGAATCAGACGAGCCAGCGAACTGATATACATGTTTTTTATGGGTCACATAAGCATGTCAGAACAGCACTGAAGAATATTTAATACGGAGACTATCAAATACCGTCCTTTCGTTCTTTTAATACTGCTTGCCAATAAGATAATGTACAGTGAGGACATCTATATGTCAAATAAGTTACATATTAATCAAAACTGTTTTTATGACTGACACCAGTAATCCATATACGTATATAACTCTGTCCAATAAACAATATGACAGAGAGATAGAGAAACCAATTATTTTATATAATATAAATTAATAATATTATAAGTATTTAACGATTATGAATGTATTTTAGCAATTAAAGCACCAACACCAATTTTTAAATAAATGTATTTATTTGTAAAATGTAAAATAACAGTTATTTTAGTAAAATTGTGATACTATTATAGTTTATATTAATTACATTTTGTATTAATATTTAAATTAATAAATAAATACATTTTTTATTATATTTTATTGTTATATTGTGTTTTCATTTTAAATGTAGTTACAATTTTAGAAATGTTTATGTGTTTTTGTCATTATTATTATTATTATATTTTAAATGTAATTTTTATTCATTTTTATTTCAGTTTTTGTTTTAATTATTATGGTTCATTAAGTTAAACTAGCTAAAATAAAATAAGTTAAAAATCTGTATATATTTTTTTTTACTTTATGTTAATTGTTTAATTATTATTATTATTATTTCAGTAATACATTTTTTATGATCTTAGTTTTTATTAACAAAAATAACCCTTATCCAGATTCTATGTCTGAAACTGCATCAAAAATGTGCAAGAAAGGTAAACACTGTATTAAATGCAAATCAGCCTAAATTAAATAACGCATGTAATTTCTGCATCTCCTGCTCCACAAAACAGAAATGAAAAAATACCGTTTTCAGACTTCCACTGGTTGGACAGATCAAACTCACATCATTGGTTGAAACAACATTGCTTGTGATGCAACTGTTAAAAAAAAAACACACCAAAAAAAACAATTATAATAAGTACAGTATGGCAGTTTAGTATATATATATATATATATATATATATATATATATATATAGCCATACTTGTCAGTACTTATAGGCCTACTAGTTGAAAGAAGGAATGTGGATCCAGATACCAGAATGATCAGACAGGCCCGGGCAAATAATTCCATTTGTTCCGTGGTTCCAGGATCCTCCACACTCACAGACCACAGCCTAATTTAGCTGTTAAGAGCAAACACATACATTTCTCGTCTTCAAAAGAAGAAGAGCTTGCATTCTCCTCTGGGTTCACAGAAAGGGATGAAGAGGGAAGGAGGCAAAATAATAACGTGCTAGCCGCAGGTGGAGAGAGCACAATCCTGCGGGAATCTCCACGGTGACAAGCAATGTTGCCGGGAATGGCTGGCTTGCTGGAACTTTTCTCTCTAATAGACACAAATGGGCTCACTTCCCTGCGCTTTTATGAGGCGTTTTATCTTGCGTTGGGAGGTCCGGATCCGCCGTGACAGACTGTATTGGAATCTTTGGGAGCACTTAGGTTGGTAACACTAAGAAAAAGAGTTTTCCGCACTCCTCGGCTAAACCTCCTGACATTGACGGTATGTGCAAATTTCCCCCCATGATGCTTTCTAGCAAAGATGTGCATGTCTGCATTTCTGATTGTATGATGAAGACGCATGCGACGGTTCACTCCAGTGGGATGAAACAGTTTTAGCATGCACTGGATTTCCTCTGCAAAGCTACCAAAACCAACATGGGACTGTCTTTCAGAAAGCTCTCAAACCTTGCTCTTGTTTGCTGATGATGCAAAGTGCTGTTGTTTTCTGCACTGATGTGCGTGTGTTGCCTTCAGGGAGAGTTTGATGTCATCTGGATTGGTGCTGTTCTGACCAGGCAGGACGCTCTGAATTGTTTCGCCCATGCCGTGTTTCTCAGATCTTTTTATTTTCAGAACTGCACATTAATGCTGAAGATCAGATCTGGTTCTGCTATACAGTTTCAGAGCAGAACTTGCTGCTCTTGACAGTTGTGATATGCTGTAAATAAAGTTTTTAAAACTTTACTTTGTGGTCTGAGACACAATATTGTCACAGAAAGCAGAGAATATTACCAATAGAATTGCTGGTGAAAAGACAGGATTTAGACAGGATTCAAAACTGCATAAGCAACATTTACAATGCATGTGCATACAAATCATACAGGATACTTAAAAAAACAAAAAACTAAAGAGAACATAACAAAATGGAGTTTGTGTACTGAAGGAACAAAGAAGATGCATAACTGCAATTTTATTCAAATTCAGCTCAACTGGACTCCAAGAAATGCACTAAGGGTAATTTCTAGAATTACAAGAAATTCTAGAATTTCTAGAAACAGAAGAATTGAAAGACAAACTTTGAAAGAGTCTTAAACTGACTAAAAGGTTTGAAAAGTCACTAAACTGTACAGAATTTATCATATTTATGGGTAGTAAATTTACTTTGTGTTTCCCACAAAATATTGATGAATGCTAATCATATAACATAAGCCTACTTAAAATATACAATACTATTCAGAAGTTTGGGGTCTGTATTTTTTTTCTGAAATTGCATTAAAAGATGAGGACTGTCAGGATTATGGACCTGTTTTGCCCGTTTCTGTTTCAGTGTTCCCTTATTTGGTCATGTTCCTGTTCTCGTTGTCTCATTATTAGTTGATTCCCCGCACCTGTCTGTCCCTCGTTAAGTTTAGTATAAATGTGTAATCTGCCTCATGTTTCCTTGTCGGGTCTTGAACATCTTCCTTGTGCTCTGTGTCTCCCTTTTGGATTATTAAAGACTCTCGTTTTGTGAAATCTCCACGTCTCCTCGCTTCCTCGTGCCCGTGCTCCAGCGTATTGTGACAGAAAACCCGACCGAAACAGTTACCTCCGTGTGTCTACCCTCCGTTTTTGTTTCCGTTTTTTCCCTCAGTGTTTTGTTTCCGTTGTGTTATCCATGGATCCCCTCACTCATCCGGAGTACCTCCTCCTCCTGCTGGAGTAGGGGGAGAGATCGCTCGAGGTCCATACTAGACTGTTCCTGGTCCTCGCTGCTCTAACCAGCTACCCGGACGATGCGCTCTATGCGTTCTACGACGCCAGTTTAAACATCTCGTGCAGAGCGCTGTCATACGAAGATGGTCCTCGAGTTAACTTTGCCGCCTTTGTGGAGTGGCCACTGGCGAGACACTGATCCCCGATCACCGTCTGTCCCAAGTGGCCAGTGCCACTCCGGACCCAGTGCCCAGCCTATCATCTCCCCGCTGCGTGGAGCACATGCCCGAGCCAAACCGCTGACGGAGAGCAGGAGCCCACCGCGACCGACGAGCCATCGCCGAATGGAGCGACAGAGCTGAGGATCGCCGTGGAGCCAGAGCTGCTGATGACGTCAGTCAGTCTCCCACCACGAGGGAGAAAGTCGCGGACGGTGTGAGCGTGGAGAGGAGCTCCGCCCCCTGCACCGCGGCTGAGGGAGAGCTGTGTATGGCGCGGCGACTGTGCCACACCAAAGAGGAGAGGGCTCCCGTTCCTAAGTTCTGGCCTGAAAGCCCGGAGGCTCACAAATGATCGCCCTCCCACCCGCTCCTGCCTCCTTCTCCGCTGTCGTCTGGCAGCCCCTCTGCTCACCCTCAGCCCACCATCTATGCGGTACGAGCTCCGCGGGACTGCCATCCTCCAGCGTCGCCGTGGTCGGAGTATCCCTTGACTACGTCTCAGCCTCTGGGCTCCGGACTCCGCCTCGGCCCGTTGACCCGTCAGCTCCACCATGGCTCCTAGCTCCCTCTTCTCTGCCTTGGTCTGGCGTTGACCATCCTGCGCCTCGGGACTCCACTCCTCCGGCTTCGCCTCGTCCCTCCGGCTCCGTCAGGCTCCTTCATCCCCTCGGCTCCTCCTCAGTCCTCTGTCGCTCCGGCTCCACCGCGGCCTCCCGGATCCACGCCTTTGCGTCAGTCGCTGGCACCATCTGCTCCACCTAGGACCTCCGGATCCTCCCCGTCGCCCTGGCTCATCAGCTGCTCCGCCGCCGTTGGTCGCCCCCCTGGAGTCGGCGGCCATTCCTCCTCCATGGCTCCTCCCTCCATTGGCTCCACTGTGGGCCGCCGTTATGGCTGTGGCCTGGGTCCTGCTGTGCTCCTCCTGCTCCGGGCCCCTCCAGTCTCCTCTCTGGCTCCTCCCTCCTTCGTCAGCTCCCTGGTCTCTGTCTGCCGGCCCCCTCCCGGGTGCCTGTCCTCCTCCCGAGCATCCTCCTTAGTTCCCACCCGTTCTCCCCCTCTGTTGTTCTACGGCGCGAGGAAGCACCTTCCGGGGAGGGGGTGATATGTCAGGATTATGGACCCGTTTTGCCCCTGTTTCTGTTGCAGTGTTCCCTTATTTGGTCATGTTCCTGTTCTCGTTGTCTCATTATAAGTTGATTCCCCGCACCTGTCTGTCCCTCGTTAAGTTTAGTATAAATGTGTAATCTGCCTCATGTTTCCTTGTCGGGTCTTGAACATCTTCCTTGTGCTCTGTGTCTCCCTGTTGGATTATTAAAGACTCTCGTTTTGTGAAATCTCCTCATCTCCTTGTTCCTCCCGTAAGCAAAGTGTGACACATTGATTCTATTAGGATCCTTTTGGACGTCTCCTCGCTTCCTCGTGCCCGTGCTCCAGCGTATTGTGACAAGGACAGAGGATGCATTAAATTAATCAAATGTGGCAGTACACATTTATATTTATAATGTTACAAAAGGTTTATATTTCAAATAAATGTTTTACTTTTGAACTTTCTAACAAACAATCCTAAAAAAAGTATCACAGTTTCCAAAAAAATATGAAGCAGCACATTTGTTTTCTACATTGAAAATAATAAGAAATGTTTCTTGAGCAGCAAATCAGCATATTAAAATGATTTCTGAAGGATCATGTGACACTGAAGACTGGAGTAATGATGCTGAAAATCTTTGATCACAATCATAAATTACATTTTAACCCTTTCGCACGTGAGTTTAAAATATTCTAGCTGAGCCCCAAGCGTGAGTTTTTTTTTAGGCGACCGTTATTTTAGAATGTATTGCCTTATTGTTTCCATGGCGGCGCGTCATGCTTGTCATGTGACACAATGCAGCCACAATAGCTCTGTATGACACATGGGTCGCTTTTATTTTGTTTTTCCGGTTTTATTCAAAATATTCACAAACATGCTCATTATATTATGACATATCTGATATCCCGATTCTGAAATATGTGCAAGTAAATCTATTTGGTAGTTTAAACACTTTTATGTCGACCGTGTTAGTTGATCTATACCGGGTGATGGGCGCCGCCATGTTAGTTCGCGCTGCATCCGAGCTGTGGGATTTACAACACGCAAATTCATCCTCTCCTCTCGAAACACGTTAAATTAGGTCTCCGGTAAACTGGGAGAAGAGCAAAGTAAACTTTATAGTTACCTACACAATCTGTATATGATATCAATAAAAACATGTCGTCAGATTATATTTGGTAGGATCATTATTTCCGTTTCCATAGACATCAGCGTGTATTTTACAAACTATAAATGTATGGTTTTGCTCGTACTTATGTGTATTTAAATGTCTGAAACCTAAAATAAGCATTATATGGTTGAAAACACTGAATATTTGTGATAATATGACAAGCGCTCTGCGTGTCCGATCTGGCTCGCTCTAGCCAGAGCACGAAAGCGGATTTAAATTCAGCGGTTGATGACGTGACGCACTGAACGTTCTAATCTCACCGGTGTGATCGTACGCGTTAAAGGGTTAAAATATATTACAATATAAAAAGTTATTGTAAATTGTAATAGTATTTCACAATATTACTTTATAATTGCATAATTGTACTCAAATTTATTTTTGATCAAATAAATGCAGCCTTGCTGAGAATAAAAGACTTCTTTCAAAAACATCTGAAAAAACTCTTACCAACCCCAAACATTTGAAGGATATATTTAATATATTCATGGACCAAGTTGGAAGAATTTCGCAAAATAACCTGTTGAAATTCTCTGAAATTTAAATCAGCAAACATCCTGTCACTCCAACTCAAAGTGCATTTTGAATTTGTGTTATTAGTGCCTAATTCAATTCAAATTCACACTGAATAACATTCTGAATTTTGCATGACCCCGTTTAACAACAGCTTAAGTGAAATAAAAAAATACACTCTTACAAACAAAAATACAAACTCTAAGACAGTTCAAGCTGATTCTACTTCAATTCGTTTCGTTTTGAAACGATGCTCTGAAACTGTACACAATGCTCTTTGCAAGCATTGTGTACAGCTGAGGCTTGAAGAATTACAACTCTATGCAGCATGTCTCTCTTGAATGACAGGGATATGTGTGTGTGTGTGTGTGTGTGTGTGTGTGTGTGTGTGTGTGTGTGTGTGTGTGTGTTTGTGTGTAGGAGGGGTGCTGTTATTGGATTTTATGGCCTTGTCGCCTTTACTTCCATAAGGGCAGGGCAATTTTTAACCTGGTCACACTCTTGCCATCTTTTTTAATTGACCTCTCAACACCTCAGTAACATCAAGAGCTCAGCAGAATCGCTGCACCGCATGTGAACTGATGAAAAAATCTTTCACGTCAATCTGAGATGTTTCAGAGATGATGCTCATTAAAAGCAATTATAAATCCTGCTGGGCCTCCACTCAAATATCCAACAAGCAAGGCATTTTGTGTTATATTATTGTAGTATATTATTAAATCATTAAATAATAATACAAACACACACACACATATATGTTTAGGTCATATTTCAGCCCCAATATTTGAATAAATCATATTTTGCATAATGCAAATGAAGCACATTATTTCTGTGATAATTAAGCATATTTATCCCCAATTATCAGTAACATACTGTAATAAAAAGTATCATTCTTGTTACTGTAATACAAAATTAAAAAAATAAATACAAAGTATAATATTATACAATTATTACAAAATGATATAATTGCAATATATTATACTAATATATTATGATATAATTCTAAATTATATTATAAAATTAAAATATTATTAAAAATAAAATGATTTACATTACATACATAAAAATACATTATTCGAATTGTAAATTCAATGCTATTAATATTATTTTTTAATTTATTGAATTACAGCAATGATATCTTTTTTTAATAAATGTGCTTAAATATCATGAAAAAATGTCACATTTGATTTTTCTTTTATTTGATTAGAGTCAAATATAACTCTTCTTGAGATACACTCTCTCTGTCATATATAATGAACATTTATTAAATTAAATTTCCACACCTGTTTTTGAACACAATAACTGATTAAAATCCATCAGATGTCACCACCTTTCTTGCATAACTTTAATCGTATTAAACAAATGTTTGCTAATACAGGTCGACATCAATATACAAGACGTTCAGAGGTTCAGTATTTTAATCAGTACTAGTGAATTCAACAAAACTACTCCATGTCAGTTAAGGCCGTAATTACCAGGATTTGGCTGCTTTTGTGAATCCCTGGTCAGTATGAAGCTCTGACAGACAGACTGCAGTGCTCATGGAGGACAGAGGTCAAGAGCTCAATCAGTTTGACTGGCAAAGCCTTGACAAAGATCCTCTCCTGCAGCTGAGAGAAAGAGAAAGACAGGGCGTCCAGGCCTGAAGTCCATCAGTCAGGCAGCCACTGAAGCACCTCTTCAATCAACTTCCATTTACCAGGCCAGATCAAGTTTTCCGCTCTGCCTCCATTCTCGCGGCCTGACAACACAGCTGCCATTTATCCAGAACCACCAGACCAGACCACACACACACACACACTGGTATTATTATCATTATGGGGACATTTCATAGACAATGTTTTTTTGTGTGTTTTTTTTTTTTACTGTACAAACTATAATGTCTATCCCCCTACCCTAACCTAACCCCTAAATCTAGCCCCCACACAAAACTACAGACATTTTTAGATTTTCAAAAAACTTGTTTGGGACACAAAAAATGTCCCCACAAGGTCAAAATGTAGTGAAGTGAAGTGACATGTGGCCAAGTATGGTGACCCATACTCGGAATTAGTGCTCTGCATTTACCCATCCAAAGTGCACACACACAGCAGTGAACACACACACACCGTGAACACACACCCGGAGCAGTGGGCAGCCATTTTTTTGCTGCGGCACCCGGGGAGCAGTTGGGGGTTCGGTGCCTTGCTCAAGGGCACCTCAGTCGTGGTATTGAAGGTGGGAGAGAGCGCTGTACATTCACTCCCCCCACCTACAATCCCTGCCGGTACGAGACTCGAACCCACAACCTTTGGGTTACGAGTCCGACTCTCTAACCATTAGGCCACGACTTCCCATGACTTCCCATGACTATTTACTACAATTGGTCCCGATAATGTATAGAATACCAGGACATGCATACACACACACACAGCATAGCAACACTTTAGAATAAACCACCCTAGCAACCACACACAAACCACACTGCAACCCTAGCAACCACACAGAAACCCCTAGGAACCACTCAGAACACCCTAGAAACCACCTATAAACACCCTAAAAACCACTTAGCACCACCTTAGGAACCACTCCGAACAACCTAGCAACTACATAGCAACAACCACCTATAATCACACTAGCAACAACCCAGCAATGCCCTAGCAACCACACAGAAAACACTAGGAACCAAGTAGAATGGAAACCACCTAGCAACGCCCTAGCAACCTGCTTAAACCATTTAGAACCAGTGTTGTTATTGTTAATAAACACTATTAAAGATTGTTTTCATTAACTGAAACAAAATGTTTATATTAAATGAAAAAAAAAAGAATAAAAA
>NW_015537960.1:620399-623892 GCF_001515605.1 Sinocyclocheilus anshuiensis
GAGAGAGAGAGAGAGAGAGAGAGAGAGAGATAATAAATATAAACAGTACACACACATATATTATGTAAACAAAAACTTTTATTTTGGATGCGATTAATCGCGATTAATCGTTTGACAGCACTTTTTCAGAAAAACGTAAAAATCTGGGGTCAAGTAAAAAGTTCACTGTAATGGCATCGTTGCATTGGTGCATGTGTTTGTTTTAAAATGAGATTTGAAAAACACTGTGCTGCACACCTCCTGTGATGGAAATCTCCATATAGCCCATTAGTGCGTCGGCTGACACCAGGTCAGAGTCGAAGCGCCTCAGATCAGACTCTTTGAAGTGTGTTCAGCACTGTACTCAACAAGCTACGTCGGCGCAGATGCTGTGAAAAGGCCTTTTCCTCACACACGGGATGAAAACACACATTCACAATGTTGTCTGGTCTTCGCTTCTGTCAGGAAACTTTTGCCAACTTTACAAACTCTCTTCAAAGGCAGCTTGACAAAGGAAGCACAAACACACTCAAAGACACCTGAGTTCCACCCCCAGACACTGAAATTTCTCCTTCATTCTGGGGGAAAAAAAGAGAGGTAGCGACATCAAATATTCATTCTGAGGGCATAAGAAACTGTAAATTATACATACTTCTTCTGTGTATTTAAATTTATACCACGATTTGATTAGCATTGATATTTGGGTACAAATGACAAGCGGGTCTCCAATTCGCGGTGGCGTCTGGGCCTGAGACTCTGTTCTTTTGGGTTCCCCCTCTAGCACATTGTCATTGGCGTATCTCATTAATGTTTAAAGCCGAGCCGCTTTTAATTGTCAGGCCTCTGACAGGTTGATGGGAATGAGGTGGAAATTAACTTTCCGCTGCCATGCATAATGTAATTTGGGAGGCCGTCGCCAGTGCGCTGGAAGATTGAGACAGCCCTGGACGTCAGCGTTTGAAGTTATTATTTAAGCTTTATTTTAAGTCCTTGCAAACTGCGGATCTAGGTCATGAGTGACAGGTAGATCTCAAAAGTGTCGTGCTAAAGGTCTGTCTGAAACTTTTTGATTAGTACAGAGAGGCATGCATAAAAATGAATGAAATCAATAAAGAAACGCTATCATTTGATCAAAGTCTAATTAGAAACTTAATGAGACTTTTCCGAAGTAAAAGGCAAGCTCAAACCTCAAACCAGCTATCCACATTTTTCTGCAATGCGGAAGTATGTTATTTTCTGTTCATGTGTGAGACTTCCGATTAGCAGCTAGAAGTAAATAACTAGAAGAATAACAAAGTGCAATAAACGCTAAAACTATTTGCACTACAAACCAGTGTGTTTATGATTACGACAATACATTACAATGATATAATAAGAAATACCTGTTTGCAATATCACGGAGCATAATCAGCTGTTTTGTACAGCTAACAAATAACTGGAAACAGATGGAAGCCTCACCCACTCCACAGGTGGAAAGAAGGATATATGAGAATGTAGGCTGCACGATAAATCGCATGCGATTATCATGCGCATCTCGTCAGATGCAAAAGAATGCAGAAATATGGCTCTGTGTATTAAATGCCGCTCCATCTGAATGCACGTGATGGAGATTTACTACTAATCACAGAACCAGCTTTACTGACAAGATGTGCATGATAATCACATGCGATTTATCGTGCAGCCCTATGAGAATGCCACAATTTTAATATGAAAATAAATGTTAGAATAATAATAATAAATGCAAATGAATAATTTTATGAATGATTCATGCATGATTCATGAAACTTTATGAATTATTCATTGAGTCATTCAATTACTGATTCATTCAAACACACTGGTTCATTCAGGAACGAAACAAGTATGAGCGAGTCATTGAATCATTCACTCAAACGATTCTTTCAAAAATGATGTACTGATGATTCATTCAGGAATGGCATGCCCACTTACTGAATGTTGCTCGGAGATGCTCGTTCAACAGTTATTCTGATGCCGCCTCACAGAGAATCGAAAATGGTCAAATGAACTGGCAATATTGTCTCTAAAAAGTATGTATTCTCACTATTAACTTATTGTCTATTGAACATACAATGCATGAAAGAAATATGGCACCTGCAATTGTGCTGTTGGCCTGGTACTGATAATTTATGTAGCCTTTTTTTTTACATACACTACCGTTCAAAAGTTTTGGAGTCGTACGAAACAAAACATTTTGCTCATCCTCGCTGCATTCATTTGATTAAAAATGTTGTAAAACAGTAATATTGTGAAATATATTTACCATTTAAAATAACTGTTTTCTGCTTTAAAATGTAATTTATTTGTGGGATGCAAAGCTGAGTTTTATCAGCCGTTACTCCAGTCGTCAGAATCACATCCTTCAGAAATCATTCTCAATTCTCATTCGCATTCAGTTGTGCTGCTTAATATTTTTATGGAAAACGTGACATTTTCCAGGATTCTTTGATGAATAGAAAGTTTAAAAGAACAGCATTTATTTGAAATAGAAACCCTTTGTAACATTATAAATGCCTTTACTGGCACTTTTGATCAATTTAATGCATCCCTGCTAAATAAAAGGGAACATTTATTTATTTAGGATCCCTAAAAATACACTACAAAAGAAATGGAAAAAGAGGCCTGACAAGAAAACAATTACATTTAACTCCAAAAACTAACTAGGTCAACAGAGTAATATCTCACCTGTAGGGAAAAAAACCCTTCCTTCAGTTTCTGGATCAAAAACAAGAACTCTTGGTTAAAGGTAACAGTAGTTATCTGGTCAAGGTGTAAGGGTGTGGAAAACAACCTCACAGTTTAAGACTTAAACTCCCACCGAGTCGCTCTCTCTCTCTGTGACGTGTTACCCTTCGTCGTGCTCATTTTAGCATCAAAGCCGTACCCCACATGCATGCCTGCGGCTCGCTCCCCCCGCTGATGCTGTCTGACTCGTCTGCATTCTCCTGTTTATGAATGATTAATAGATGACAGATCTGTTTTATAGGCACATCATGGGCTGAGCTTTCACAGTGTCACTTTTGACATCGATGCCACAGGGAGGAGAATCGGCCCAGCTATCTTTCTCTCTCTCCATCTTTTCTTTTTTTTTCCTCAGCTGTGTGACAGTTTAAAGATAAATCATTGAAAGCAATGCCATTTGCTTCTCGAAACTACATCTCTCATGTCTGAAGACCCACCAGACAAAGTCGTGACAGAGGAACATGCCGTTTTAGATGCGACACAGGTCAGATTAGGATATTAAAATCATTTTTTAAAGGAGAAATTGATCCAAAAATGTAAATTCTGTTATTATTTATTTAGCCTCATGTCATTCATACGCTTTCGCAATTTTTTTCCATAAGAGACAGATAGAGAGATTTTGAAGAGTCTTACTGCAGCTGTTTTCCATTCAAATCCACCAAAAAAACCTCTTAATTCAACTCTTCTGAACACCTTTAAAATTATATTATGTTAAATTATATTATATATATATATATATATATATATATATATATAA
>NW_015537960.1:624032-635917 GCF_001515605.1 Sinocyclocheilus anshuiensis
ATTTTTATTTTTTCATAAAAGACCCAAGGAGAAATTTTGAAGAGTTCATATAGCATCCCTCAACCTAAATAAATAAATAAATCTAGTTAATTTGACTCTTCTTAATGCTTCTATAAAAGCATATGATACATTTGACATAATCCAAATTCATAAATTAAAAAAAAAATGCTTTTAAAGTATTTTTAGTCATATTTTCAAGAGAGAAATCTCATACACATTCAGATTTGGAAAAGTTTGAGGTAATTTGTGAAACTATCGCATCATATGGTTTATTTATTTGTGTATGTGTTTATTTATTTATTTATGCTGATTTATTTTATTTTGCTGACAATTCCTGTTCGTCTTCAATAACTACAGGTTACATAAAACTGCATGACTGGGATTGAAAGGTTTGAGGTAATTAGCGTAAAACATGTTTCAAAATCCTCCATTTGTTTTCTGTGAACATATTGCATCATATAGGTTTTTATTTTTATGTATTTATTTGGCTTTTATTTATTTTATTCATTTTCTTTAAGTCTTTATTAATTCATTCATTCATTCATTAATGCATGCAACCCATCAGTGGCTAACACAAAACTGCCACAGTTTACAATAAATATAGTAATGCAGTATTTTTTGTATATACCACTTAATTGTGGTTTTACTCTTGCAAAAAAAATTACCAAAAATTTCCACAAAAAAGTCAAAACATTTTAATAAAGAATTTTTTTTACATATAGTAATTTATGTATGTATGCATTTATTTATTTTACAATTCCTTTCAATCTTAAACACACAGTACATGCAGTGTTTCATTAACTGCAGGTTGTGAAGAACTGCATGCTGGGATTGTTGCAAGCCTCATTTTTTTCTTCTTCCACTCATGTCACCAAGTTGACATTAATTAGTAATGCGAAGTGAAAGTAAAGGACAACGACAAAGCAATTAGACACAGTCACTCTTGAACATTCAAAAGCAACGAAACAAGTGTTTTGATTGAAGGAGCTACATAAGCATGGCCGCATATGACAGCGCAGCCTTGATGTGTTCACATACCATAATGGCACCGAGTCGAACAGCACAGACGCTTCATTAGAGGGCCACCCTTCTGAACGTCTTCTAAAGTTACAGCAGTGAAGGGTGCATCATGTCTCCGAGATGCTTTTAATCTCTTTGTTTTTGAGATGAAGTGAATTTGGCAGACCAGGCTATCGGAACATTGCCTCTCTAAGTTGCAGTTAGGCTGTCGGCCCCTGCGGGAGCTCGCCGTGGCACTGACAGATAATTGCTAATTGTTAGAGGCGCAACCTGGCACAATAACTACTCCGCACACGACCCTTCTGACGTTCTATCTGGCTAGTTTTGTTGCCTCTTTTATACTTCCTTTAAGATAGTACAACCATAATAAGGCCACATTTGTGGCAGCCGTTTGTATCATTTGTCCTTTCAAATGTTATTAAAACATGAGATTCTGATATATTTTTAACTGTGTTAATGCATTTTTGGCTTGTCATCCGCTGACAGCGCCGCCATAGTCTGCGGCGAGCCACCAGGGAAATTTACATGCATTTGAATTTGCACTGCCAAGCCCTGCCATCTCCTCCTGATAGCCTATTTAGCTGGGTGATAAGTTAATCTGGGTCTAGCTCACAGGGTGCTGCTCGCAGTCCACAATCTACAGTGGGAATCACGATGAACTCAAGCTGCTCAATGCTTGAACTGATCGACACTCCTGAAATAGACGGTTACGTACAAACAACAAAAAAGAACAAGAATAAGAGGAATTGTGGTGTTCGTGCCGAAGCATCCGCTGGGATTCTGACGGAAAGATGTGACTGTGTGGAAATTTCACTGAGGGGAGCACATGGATTTGGACACTTTTCTTGTTGGCATGTGATTATTTATTTTTTTATAGGGGTGCTCTAAAACTGCACTGCAGAGACAAATTTCCCCAAATGTAGACTACAATAAATGTAGATCTTTTTTAATACATTTAATATATTTGAACACATTTCATCCTGCTAAGTGAATTATGATCTCACTAAATTTAAAATGTACTAATATTAATATTAGCAATTTGTGTATTTACCCTTAAAAAATTAATATGGGATCTACATCACAGTGATTGATTGATTGATTGATTGATTGATTGATTGATTGATTGATCAATCAATCTGGGGCTAATACTAAATTGTCACAGTTTACAATAAAAACAGTAATAAAGTATTAATTATTATTATTACTATTATTATTATTGTATATAACATGTAATTGTGGATTTACCCTTACTAAAATGCATAATAATTTCAACAAACAAAGAAAATAAAAAATTTAAATACACAATAATGCAGGATCTTTTAGAAGCTTTTAGAATTTGTTTGTTTGTTTATTTATTTATTTTTCATCAGTGGGTAATACTAAATTGCTACAGTTTACAATAAATATAGCAATATGTATTATTATTATTATTATTATTATTATTATTATTATTATTATGCATTATTATTATTAAATATAGTAATTTTATTTATTATTATTATTATTTATTGCATTGTGGTTTTAAAACAATTACCATAATTTACACAAAAAAGATGAAAGGTAGACTTTTAATAAGGGATCTACATCACACTCTATAATAAGCTTTCATTGTTTATTTATTTTATTTATTTAATCAATGTTTAATTTTAAATTGCCATAATTTACAATAAATATATGTATTAATATGGTATTATTGTTATTATTATTATTTTGTTTTTGTTTTTTTTTCAGAAAATATGGTACATTTGTGTAAGGGTTTGCATCTCTGGTTTATTTTTTTTAATGGGCAGATACAAAAGAAAAAAAGCAATTAAAAATTAATTTATATTAATAATTAAAGAAAATCATTCAACTCATGTAAACCTTTGCTTGTTTTGTACCTGGGAAAAAATGTGGCTCCACATCAGAACCACATTAACATCCAGGAGGTGTCACTCCAAAAGTGCGTCTCTGTTGGGCTTTGGGGTTTCAGAGGTTAAACCAGATTGACGCTGACAGTTTTCAACACTGTACACATTCCCATGGCCCGATCAGAGAGAATGGACACTTTCTGCCACAGATCAGGTGGCACGGCCCATCTAGAGCTAGATATAGAAGCCGATAACATCAGATTGTAGTTAAAAAGGGGTGGGCAAAAAAGTATTTAAGAAAAAATAAAGGAAAAAAGGTGGGACGGTGTGTCTGGAGGTGTTGAACTGAGTGGTTCCAGAGGGACCCGATGACCCCAGACAGAAGAAGTCTGGGGTCAGAGGTGAAAAACGAGAGAAAGTGACCTTTAAGGTCAGTCGTGTACCTTACGCAGCAAATTTAAAACAGACCTCAATGCCGAGACGCAACCTGAGATGGTTGTCCAGTCAGCAGTGGCACCTCAGCGAGAAATCTCTCTCTTTCTGAACGGCATCGGGGCGCACAGATGCATTTTGTGAGGTTAACCAAACACAGACTCACCGTTGCGTTTTTCAGAGCTTGTCAGTCGTGCGGAAGCCGCGCAACGGCAAGTTCTTCTTCCATAAATGTCGGCGAGATGCCGGATAGACAGCAACCCTCATGAGAGGCAGCATTTCATCTTTCCTGGAGTTAAAGTGCAATTTGGTTTGGCTGGCAGCGAGCGCGTGTGGGGGGAGCCACTCTTGCCGGGGCCGTTTAACACTCCACTGCCCTGGTGAGAAAGACAAGCACATGAAAAGAAATCAATTAGAAGTAACAAGCAAGGCCTTAAACACGGAGTCCACAACACAGGCCAGTGAAGAGGAAAAGCAGAGCGAATGGACACATATCGGAGCTTCATCTTTTTCTCGGAGAGAAACAAAAACTGCTCATGTAGCTTTACGCTCAGCTTCTCTCCGCTGCACACATGCCCTATTTTCAGCATATTTTTACCTTGCTGCTAAATTTGAGGCTATAGTAAAACTATGCAATGCTCAGCAACATGTCCTGAGAGAAGTTATGTGTTCATTATATTTATATTAATATAAACCACAAATATGGCACTGCAGCAAATTAATCCCAATAATATGTTCATTAAATTTATGCATTAAGTTTTGCAGTATTTTACTTAGCTTTTTAGCTTCTCGTAGTTAACTTAATAGTTCTGCAGTGTGACAAATTGTTTTTTAAAAGTGCATGTATCTAATTTAGAGACCCAAATGATATGAGGTCAAAAAATAATTACACAAAAAATAAAATAATATTTTTGGACTGCTGTCAGAGTTTTTTGTTACTTTAATCTTGTTTAAAATTCTGTTTAGCATAGAAAAACGTTAAATTATGACAATAGCAGCATACTGTTCAAAAGTTTGTAGTTGGGCTCTTATGTTCACCAAGGCTGCATTTATTTGATTAAAAAAACAGTAATATTGTGAAATATTATTACAATTTCAAATAACTGTTTTCAATTTGAATATATTTCAAAACGCATTTTATTCCTGTGATGCAAAGCTGAATTTTCAGCATCATTACTCCAGTCTTCAGTGTCACATGATCCTCCAGAAAGCATTCTAATATGCTGATTGGCTGCTCACGAAACAATTATTATTATCATCAATGTTGAAAACAGTTGTGTTGCTTAATATTTTTTTGTGGAAACCGTGATACATTTTATTTTTCAGGATTGTTTGATGAATAGAAAGTTCAAAAGAATAGCATTTATTTGGAATAGAAATCTTTTGAAACATTACAAATGTCTTATTTAATTAAAGTATCATTTTCTTACAGACTCCAAACTTTTGAAGGCCCTGTTGATGTACCCTACATAGTGCATACTTAAAGATGATGACACATCATAAAGCAGGTCCCAGGACAGATAAATTTAGAGAATTTAGACAATAATGTCCTTCCAACACAGGACACTGCACTGACTACTATAGTATATACGATCTGTCAGCATACAGTGCAGTTAACTGCAGGACATATAGAGCCCGCTGCATCTGTCTCCACAGTTCCCAAAGTAATCGGTGTTGTTTGACACGGGTCACTTCCCCTCTTGCACGTATGTAGTGCATAATTGCATATTAATTAAGGTGGACTCGGGGCCAGCTCTCACAGGGCACATCACAGTGAGCCAGTCCCTCTCTCAGGGTCTGACAGATCCCCAGACACTTGTTGAGGAGGAGCAGAGGTTTTGAACCAGCTGTCCTGGACAAAGTCCCGTCGGACGCATCACCCCCACAGCGACTAAAGGACACAGTCTCCTCAGAAACGAGAGACCGAGATAATATAGCCATCCAGAAAACAGCAGCAATAGCACTGCAAGGTGAAGGGGAAGCATTTTGTAATTGTGGCAGTGGGGAGGCGGGGCCTTATGATGATGTCACAGCCTGAAACCAGTCATTTTTGAAAATGCAAATTTATCTGGACTGGGAGTGTTTCAATGTTGGCAGGATTGTGTTGGTCTGCAGCTCAAGCATTTCATAGGTTATGAGAAAACACTAAATTGAGTGAATCAATTTTGCTTTCATTTTACATGTGACATCACAATGCACTACCTCATTCAAAACTTTTGCATTCAATTAAAAAAAAATGTTTTGCATTCGATTGTCTCCAGTCTTTAGTGTCACATGATTCCTTGCATTCAAATGCATTAAAAAGTCATTTTTTGCATTAAAATTTAATTTAGCATGCAATGATTTCTTTGCATAATTTATTTGATTTTAAAGTCAACCTGAAGTTAAAGTTTTAAGTAATTGTTCATTCTTATATGGGAAACTTTTAATATCAGCAGAACAAAATGAAGAGCAAATCGCTTCTCCATTTATGGAAATGGAAATATGCAGTATAATAAAATATGCAAATATTGTGCAAAAATGTTAAATGCTTTTTTATTATTATTTATAATTATTATTTTACATATTGCATGTTTTTTTTTTCTACATTTCCGGCATTAACTCACGGCATGAACTCACATATTACTTTTTTTTAAATACACATTTGTTAAATCACATGAAAAATAAGCCTCCTTTTATTTACAAAAATAAAATTGGGTGTTATAGACTTGAATGTGTTTAATATTAATTGCAATGCTTTATGAATTTAATAACCCTGCACAATTGAATGAGAATTAAATTTAAGACAAAATTCTCCATTGTTCGCAAATGCAAGACAAAAGAAATGCAATTATGGTGTACGGCAGCTCACAGCCTCACCAGTAACATGAAAAACCCGTTTGCTCCATCTTCAAGAATAAAAAAAACAAGACAAAAGGAATAAAAAAGGATAAGGGGGAGAGAGAAAGAGGGAAGCGTCAGTCTAGTTCATTTGATGCAGTGATGCAGTCTCAAGTGCATGTGTGCCCTTAGGGCTGGGACCAGGGCGAGTGGAGCTGAACCCCAGAGGCTGATCTCGGATCTCCCTCCTGCACTGTCCACAACAGCTGCCGCACCATTAGCCTCTCCTCCTCTGGAGCTTATTACAACTGATCAATACAGGCCACTGCGCTTATGCTCAGCCTCCTGCCCGTCCTCTAGCCAGCAGAAATTCTCTTTTTCTTGCAGCTTTTTCTTCTCTGCACTAGTCCAAAACATGGTACTTTCACTATCCATCTTTATTTGTCTTTCCTAGCTCATACTGTCGCTCACGTTCTCCTCCGGTTCCTGTCTGATTCTAAAAACAAACCTTTTCTCCATTCAAAGTCATTTCTCCTCTTTTTTTCTCTAACAGATAGATTGGCAGACAGACAGAATAACATACAGACAGGCAGTCAGATGGACGGATGGATGGATAGAACGATAGAACAATCGACAGACAGACAGACAGACGGATGGATAAAATTATCCATAGATGGATAAATGGATGGATGGATAGAACGAGACAGAACGATGGATGGATGGATGGATGGATGGATGGATGATCCATGGCAGACAGACAGACAGATAGATACTCTTCATCTAGTTTATTCTCAATTCATACACTTTTTCTGTGCTGTTCTGCTCTTATTGTAGTGACTAAAATTCAAGACTGGAAAAAAATCTGATGAATGGAAGCTCACTGGCTTTGAATACATTCACACTCTCTCTCTCTGTCTTCATGCATTAGACCATCTCTAGAGAGGAAGAGAGAGATGAAATTATAAAGATATGCATGATGTGGACAGAATGCAAAATGTCCATTTGTCACCCTGGATAATATAATCAATCTGAGTGATATTTCCTCCTCTTAAAAGCGTAATGATATGGATTTAATACTTAGATATTAAGTATACTTGCCTGTAAATAATGGAGCAGCAGTGAATAAAAGCTCTTGTCACTTTCAATAAGGTGCACAGCAATTTGATCACAAACGCTGATAGATTGCGCCGTCACATCACACGCATACGCACAGATATATATGCTGATGTGAGCTCATATGAGACCAGTGTTCTTATGTTCTCCCTATAGACTGTTAGACACACTCAGAAACAGATGGACAGACAGAATGACTGAATGACAGAAAGAATGATTGAACAACAGACAGACAGAACAACTGAATGACAGACAGAATGACTGAACAATTGAACAACTGAACGACAGACAGAATGACTGAACGACAGACAGACAGAACTTTTGAACGATTGAAGAACTGAATGACAGACAATGACTGAACGACAGACAGACAGAACGATTGAACGATTGAACAACTGAACGACAGACAGACAGAATGACTGAACAATTGAACAATTTAACAACTGAACTACAGACAGACAGAACGACTGAACAACTGAACGACAGACAATGACTGAACGACAGACAGACAGAACAATTGAACGATTGAACAACTGAACGACAGACATAATGACTGAACGACAGACAGACAGAACGATTGAACGATTGAACAACTGAACGACAGACAGACAGAAAAATTGAACAACTGAACGACAGACAGAATGACTGAATGACAGACAAACAGAATGATTGAACAACTGAATGACAGACAATGACTAAACGACAGACAGACAGAATGACTGAACGACAGACAGACAGAATGACTGAAAAATTGAACAACTGAACGACAGACAGACAGAACGTTTGAACAACTGAATGACAGACAATGACTGAACGACAGACAGACAGAACGATATAACAATAGATAGACTGACTGAAAGAACGATAGATAGAAAAGACAAATAAATATACTTGTAGTGAAATACTCACTAAAAATAGGATGCTTAGAAGTGTATGAATGGTTTGTCAGTCACAGTACTGAACTCAAACATAGGTTGTTCAGGTCAAAACATATAATTTAAGCCTCATGACCAGGTCAATCAGTGATGAGTTTTGAGAGCTGAATTCATTTCAAATCATCCCCTCGTTCTCTCACCCCACTGACCTATTGAGAGCTCTATTCTGACCGATCCCATGCTCACACGCTGGGGAAGTCAAATCGTTAAGATCCTGCTAGTTAAATTCTCAGATTCGGATGCGAGCGGGAACTGACGGCAATAATGAGAGCATCCTATTCTTATAGGGGGAGCCTTTTAATCTCAGCAGAACAAAACGAAGAGAAAAGCGCTTCTCCCTTTATTTGCTTTTAAATTGGGGCTTTGAGGGAATCACAAAATACAAAAAAAAGAGAGAGGGAGTGCAAGAGAGAGAGAGAGAGAGAGAGAGAGAGAGAGAGAGGAAAAAATGACCTGCTGGCGTGTGAGTTTGTTGCTGGAAGGTAAGTCCTGCTTATATTGAAGCAAAGTTCTGAAAATAAGCAAAGAACAGATTTATTGATTTTTGGTAGAGTCTGGGTGTTGAAGAGGGAAAGAATAAAGAACTGCTCTTTGCCCGATATGTCCAAATGACGTCCCATGGGGGACGCTTAATGGTGGGGGAGGGGAGGGGGGCAGGTGCCTTGCCTGTCTCTTGGATAGAACTGCCCTGAGGCTAGGGCTAATGGTATTGGCTGAGCCTGCTATAAGAAGCTCACTTCTAATGGCCAACTTTGTGTGTGCCAGAAGACAGACAGATATCGATTGGTCCAAATGCCCTTGAGTTGGCAACATCTAAAATGAAAATCCACCACGCAAGCAGAAAGTTTCTGCAAGTTATGTTTCAGGAATGCAATGTGAAAAGAGGGGTTTGTGGAAAGGGGTGAAGGGGGTAAAAAAAATGATATAGCCCATATAATGTATGCTACAATCCTGATTTTTCATTCTGCCCCCTTTTTGTTTCAGGATAGAGGGAGCATTATCATGTGAGAGGAAGGGGGAATTTCCATGTTTCACATCTTAAGCTGGACTGGATTTTTCTCTCTCAGCCCTTAAAGATGCTTTGCTACCTAAAGTGAGGTTTGGCACAAAAGACTCAGCTCTTAATCATACAATGAAAATATATGATTAATATGGCGCATATGGTGAAAAGCATCATGGGTTTATGCTGGCTTCTCCACTGTAACGAAAAATAACTAACTAAATAAATAGACGCTGTAAGATTGAGGTCTCACAACAATTGTCTTAATAACTATCTTCATTCAATCACTAAATGCTGAAAAAGACAATATATCTTGTACCTACCTACCTATCAACCAATAAACAAATAAATAAACAAATAAAATTTAAATGCCTTACACCATTCAGGAGTTTGGGGTCAGTAAGATTTTTTTTATTAAATTTTTTTTGAAAGAAATTCATAATTTTATTCAGCAAGGACACATTAATTTGATCAAAAGTGACATTAAATACATTTACATACAAATACAAAAGATTGCTATTTTAAATAAATGCTGTTCTTTTGAACTTTCCATTCATCAAAGAATCCTGAAAAAAATCAGTTTCTACAAAAATATTAAGCAGTAGTTTTCAACATTAATAATAATGTTACGATGATAATAAGAGAGGTTTCTTCAAATCAAAGCAAATCAGCATATTAGAATGATTTTTGAAGGATCATGTAACACTGAAAATTCAGCTTTGCAATTACAGGAATTAATTACAATTTAAAATATATTAAAGGGGTCATATGATGCGATTTCAAGTTTTGCTTTCTCTTTTGGCATCACAGTATGGTGAGGGGCGTAACATTGCCGTCACACGCTTGAGGTATTCGGGCCAATCACAACGCACTAGATAGCTGGCCAATCAGACCACAGCTCACTTTTCAGACCGATGAGCTTTGTAAAAATCGACACGTTTCAGAAAGGCGGGGCATAGAGGAGAAACAATAATGTACAGTATGTGGAAAATAATGTGTTTTTTTAACCTTAAACCGCATAAACACATTTCATTACACCAAATACACAAAATAATGTTCTCAACATCATATGACCCCTTTAAAATAGAAAGCCGTTATTTTACATTGTAATGATATTTCAAAATATTACAATTTTTACTGTATTTTTGACCAAATAAATACAGCCTTGGTGAGCATAAGAGACTTCTTTTAAAACAAAAAACAATCTCAGCAACACCAAACTTTTGAACGGCGTACCTAAAGTGATTTTTGAACTATTTTCTTTTAAAAGAGAGAGCATGTTATAAATTAACAGTTTTAATAACATTCATGTGGACCTCAACATTTTAAACAAAATAACTCAATAACAGTAACAATCAACAAACATTAAGTAAAATAAATATGACAACTAACAAATTTGACAACAAGAATAGCATTAACAAAGTCAACAAAAAGTAAAACAATAAGCAAATGATGTTGCAATGAATGCTGGGCACTTTAAAACCCTTTGCAAGTTAGCAGTGTTGTTCAGTATAATCTTTAGCAAGTTAAACCAACAATATTCCACCAAACATTGTTTAAACATTTAAGCGTTGTACCAGTCACACTAAATACAAGACGTACTGTCCCTTTAAATATTTCAATAACAGTCAAACACCTGCTCTGAAGTGATAATTAGTGTCAGGTACAAAGCAGTTGCAACACATTTACTTTCCCTACAAACACACATAAGAGTCACGCATCTGTAAGTGACCTTCCCTAGTTACCCTCATTAAATCAAACACTCATCCCGTGGCTGGCTAAAACCATGCTATCCGCGGTTCTGATTCTCAATACAATGTTTTAAATGGAGGATTTGAGGGCAGGATTTCACTTTCCATAAATTACGCAAACAACACAGGGCCATGCAGAGCTGAACGGCGCTAATCAAGCATTCGGTTTCAAGTAGAAACACAGATTAGGTGGAACCGACTCAAAGTCTCAAACCAATCAGAAAGCACCAAGAGACTGGAAAAAATGAAATCAAAACAACTTCAAAACATAAGTAAACACTTACCATTAAAAAAAAAAAAAAAGAAAACTGAAAGTGGAAAAAGCAGAAATGTGACAGCATAGGAAACAATAGATATATTCACCCAAAGCCAGACAAAGACATCTGTCCCAGTGTGAGTTCAACATCAATCCCACAGCAGCCGCAAGAAGGATTTTGTGTCCATTACTGAGTGCCAGTGAAAAGCTATTTCATTTGATGCATGTGGGTATGACTTTGTAACTCATAAAGAAGAAAAATTACACTAACACTTTTTTCCTTTTTTCCCTCCATTCGGGAATTACTGGGGTGGAAACTTCCGTTTCACAGTGCACGAATAGCTATAACTCACAAAGTTTCTGTGTCTCATTGCTTTTGTCCTCATAGGGGTCAAGAGGTAACTGGATAGAGCATTTTCCACAAACAGCATACAGTTCGGTATCCCGTAACTTTTTTGTACAAAGAACTGTATGTTTACAATCCAAAAAGTAGCTTTGTGCATGTGCCATGTATTTTGACCACTGTGCATGCAAATACATAAATAAATAAAAATAAACATTTGAGTGTGTAATAAATAATAAATATATTTAATATATTTATAACAATATAAAAATGCAGACTCTGTGTGACATTAAAAAAAATCATTAGAGTAAATAAAATCAAAACATTAAAGCAGCTACTGAGTAATATGTATATATATATATATA
>NW_015537960.1:636048-643818 GCF_001515605.1 Sinocyclocheilus anshuiensis
ATATATATATATATATATATATATATATGTGTGTGTGTGTGTGTGTGTGTGTGTATGTGTGTGTGTGTGTGTGTGTTTGTGTGTGTGTTCGTTCAAAAAAAGTTATTTTATAACATAATAAACATTTACTGTATATTTTAATGTATACCAATTTTATTTTATTTTGATGTTTTCATGCCAAAATCAAACAAATCCAAAAAAATAATAAAACAGATTGCTGGAGTATATTTTCTTAATTTCTTCATAATTATTAGTGAAATTTACTAGCAATATATCCCATGTTCTTGAAGCAGGATTGCAAAAATTGCAAACCTCAGGAAAAGTACATGTAAAATAAAATAGCTCATTTAATATTTAGTTTGACCTCCTGGAATTGATGATCAACATTTTTTGAAGGTTAAGCACCTTCATTGACCATTTGCTGAAAATGACAACAAATAGTTTTTCCCTATTTTTGGAGAGTGGCACAGGAAGTTTAGTTAAATTAAAAGATTATCATTAAGCAAAGTAGACTCATAAACGTTTGTGAAGGTTATCTCCACAGGTTCACAGGGTCATGGCTTCATATAGCTTAAATCCTCTTAAAGATCTTATGAAAAGCATATTGGAATCATATCACTTCTGGTTGACTGGCACTTGATGAAAGACTTCACAAAATTCACAGAAATCAAACACGAGCCACGTGGGCCTCATTCAGACTTTAATTGTTTCATTTAGATCTACAGATTTCTAAGCACTGTGGTTTCCTATCTCAAGAGCTCTTTTTTAATGAAATATTGAGTTCAAAGACTCATAGACCACACAGAGAAGTATTTGTGAATGCTGAAGGCAACAGCTAAGAGGACTGAGCACATCAAAATGAACACAAATCTTCACACTGGACACCAGATTACAGCTGGTAAGATTAGTGCCGCGCTAGAAACAAGGTACATACTGTCACTGACACTGAGACAACTGAGCATCAGGAGAAATGCATTTTTTTAAAAATCAAATCAATCTACGGACATATTACAAAAGTGTGTTAGAAGACAGTCCTTTTTTTCGGAACACAGAACTGCAATGACGCACAGCAATGCTGATCCATAACAAGTCATTGGTGTTGTTGCAAACTCAACATTTAGTAGCTTTTATAAAATGAACACAACCACAAAATGTAAAAATGTATTGTTTTAATGGTAAAATACCAAAAAAATGCTACTGTAAAAACATGTTAATTGGTTAACATTAAACTCACTATATGCTGTGAAAAAACTGTAAGAAATCTAATGGGTTATTTCATGTAATTTTGCAGTAAAATTACATTTTGGAAGAAAAAACAAAAATAAAATAAAAAATTGACATTGCTAGAATCCTGTGTGTAAATGCTCTTTTATTTTCTTTCTAAATAACGGTTTCTTATTTTCTTTTCTCATAAGTTACATGCATTAGGATCCGTTCCCGCCACAGAATAAAAAAAAAAAAAAAACTTTCTGACTTTTTCCTCACAATTCCGAGTTTCATATCTCACAATTTAGATTTTTTTTTCTTATAAAATTAACATCTCACAATTCTAACTTTATTTCCTCAGAAAATGATCGCAATTACCCATGTTATTTAATTTTTAATTCTGTTGTGGAAATGGGCTTTCATATGTAAAATCTAATGATTTGAAATCAATGTTCATTGCATTATTTTAGTGTCGTGTTTTACCATGATGGTGTTTATTTATTGGTGTGCATGAGATTATTTTAACATTATATCAGTTAATGAAATACACATTTTGTTACTGTAAATATTTGCTCAATCCATAAAACATAAAATGTTGCGACTGTATTTTTTACAGTAAAATCTTGCAACACAGCTGTTTACTGCAAATTTCAGTTTGTATGTTTTTTTAATGTAGATGTAATTTTACAATGTAGATGACTGCTAAGCAATGTAGAAACTTGCCAACTTAATACAGTTCAACTAATATGCAAATGTGTTTATCAGATGTTTGTCTGCATTAAACACTCATCCAGTCAGAATTCAGTTTGAAATATCCTTCTTATAAACTTCATGAGAAAACTGCAGTTATTTTAAAGACCACCTGTGGTGAAAATCAAGTTTTTATCATTGTTTACATCAGGTGTTTTTAATATGCTTAAAGACTAATCATGTGCATATACACCACCATTTTCTCCTTAAAAAAAAAAAAAAAAAATCACTATTCCTATTATTCTTCGGAATCAGTTTCTAGTTCAAACAAATGGCTCAATCAATCCACTATTGCCACATATATTGTGTAGCATTTCCTACTTCAGCTAACCGAGTGAAAGTGGAGCAAGTAGTCTGAGCTGGTGTGATTGAGAGGAGGCGGGGACTCATTTGCATATTCAAAAAGGTTACAAATGTCATTCTGATGATCGCAATTAGTGATTGCAGAGGGACTTGAATGAAAAATAAGGTTCTGAGTTAACTGAAGTTTCCATTGTCTCATTTTTAACTGCCTACCAAACTCTTGCATTTGTGCAAAAAATGTCATTCTGATGATCGCAATTAGTGATTGCAGAGGGACTTGAATGAAAAATAAGGTTAACTGAAGTTTCCATTGTCTCATTTTTAACTGCCTACCAAACTCTTGCATTTGTGCAAAAAGAGAAAAGATAAAAAGAGGTGACGAGTGGAAAAAGCAGTCAGGAGAAAAGAAAAGTGAGTATTCTCCTGGTGATTTCCAGTAAAACCCTCAAAATGGCAAAACGCTGCAATACATCACTTAAAAGTAGGTATGTTCAGCATTTACTGGACTCTGATTTGGTTTGCTCTGAGATGTTACAGCGAGCGGAGAGGACCTCTGGGATGCGGATTTTCCGCTCAGTCTCATTTGACAACGTTTAGCGTTTGAGTGGGATGGCGTGCCGGCCGGCCTCTTGATCAAATATCGGATATTTCTGTTCTCCAGGAGAAAGAGCAGAGAAATGTGCTCTCACTTTGCCAGATGTGTATATCTTCCGAAGGCTAACAAGCTCGCTTGAGCCCCTCTGAAACTACTCTTAAAAGTAGTCAAGTTCGCCTCGTCGCATCAGAACAGGAGGAGGCCAGGAGACGGGAAAGGTGCCCTGGGAATGTCAGGAGACTCGGAAACAGCATTTAGCACTTTACTGACCTTCGGTCCACCTTTTTCTCCAAATGTCCTGGCTAAGGTTTTTTTTTTCCTCCAGTCATTTTCTGGTTCTCCTGAGAGGAGCTCAACTGATTGACCAGATATGCATTCACATAGAAAAAAGCAACATTTCGTATTTAAAAGGTATGCTACATGGAGGAAATTGTGCTTAACGGCATCAAATTGGGGTATTTTGCAGCGTTACAGACATTGAAGATGGTCCTCAGGGGAGAACAATGTGAGAAACTTGTTAAGAGAAACTTCAAAATGCCCCATAAATCCATTTTTTTTTTACTCCAATCTTAAAGCTTAGCAGCACTGAGGAAATACTTTTATGTATGTGTGGAATAAATGTATTTTACAAGTTTGTTTTGGGAGGAGTCGAACTTGAGGAAAGCAAAACATTTATCGTGATAACGGCAGGTCTTTGTGGGTCTATCAGATTTGCAGTGTGGATCTGACATGAGTTTCGTGGGCTACCTTTGGGGAACTGGTCTGCATTCAAAATAAAACAGCAGAGCTTTATCAGTCAGATACTGGATGCAGAACGTTAAAAACGCTTCAACAAAGGTCAAAAAAACTGTTCAGTATTGGGGAACTTTTAACAATATCGAGCAATGACAAGTTTAGACGCTCCTAAATCTCAGAAAAGTATGTATTAAATTCTAGATAACACAAAAAGTACTGAAAACAGGGCCTGCATTGAATGCTGTCAAATTAGTATTACTGAACACAAGAAAATGTCACTTAAATGATGAATATCATCTTGTGCCAACTGAAAAATAGATGAAATGTTATTATTACATGACAAAATTAAGAAGATGGTGGCCAATTTCTTGATTTTGCTGTTGCTGTTTTACTTAAACTTAATTGCACTTCATTTCTCTAAAACTTAAACATCCACTCAATACTGTTTAAGCAGTTTGATCTACAGCAACCAGGGGACCAGGACCAAGAGGGCCTCAAGATTAATTAAAAAGACTTCAAATAAGACAAAACAAGCTTTAAAATAAGCTATCAACAGATCAAGATCAAGACAAATTTCTTAGTTGAATTAATTCCGTCAACAATATAAGAACTAGGATTCCCATGATCGTAGAAATCATTGATACTGTATATGAGAGAATATTAAAAGTCATGGAAATTTCTGGAATGAACAGAATTTTTCAAGCTCTAAAATATTTTAGCAAACAGAAAATTGCCGAATTGTTATTTGCTTAAAAAAAAAAAAAAAAGACAAAACTTATCATACTGGAAATATCAAATTCATAGAATTTAATTATTTTATTTGTAATTATTTATAATTGTTTTATTTCATTATTTTCTTCGTTTCTGTAAAAAGAAGTTTGAAAACAAACAGCTTTGTCATAACAGTAAAAGCCTATATAAGAGGCCTTTGAACACTGTCTAGGACAATAAGGGACCCTGGAATCAGAAATGAGAACCACTGATCTAAAGTCAACTTTAGTGAAGATGGAGTAGTGGAAAAATCAATCAATCAATAAGCTCAACAACTTCTGTGCTTAGCCCTTAAAACCATATATTAAATTAATTTCTTTTTTAAATTTTAAATTAAATGGTAGTTGAATATCATCTAAATACAATGTGACTACAATATTATTTTAATAATTACATCATAGATAGATATGGAGATAGAACTGTATATCCCATTACCTCTGGAAAAGCAATAGTCTCAGCTGCCTCTCGCTGTTGTGTTTCTTTAATGGATGTATATCTGAGTGAGTTTACTCTCTGGAGAGCCAACACAGTACACATCCACTTATCAGGACTATTACTGAGGACACACTCACACACGCCGAGCGTTTAACTCCTTATCTCTGTCACACTCATCTTCAATCACCTTCAGCGGCTCAAGCAGTGTTTGTGCTCCGCTCCAGTCTTTCATGAGGCCCGGGTCATCGCTGCGCTTTCAATCCAGGGTCAAACGGACCATGTTTGGGCTTCTGGTGAGTTACGATCCTTGACCTATTCCAGATCTGTACACATACACGTGTCTATCCAATTCCCTCTCTCTCTGTCTCTCGGAAAGCAGAGCTGTTAGGATTATGTCTGTAAGGTAATTAATTCTAATCTCTGTCACTCCTGTGATGGGATAATCCCACATTAAGGGGGCCACCTTTAAGAGCATTTCACACCATTTTCATTGGCTGCATCCAGATTAAACCGAGCTCGTCTTCACCAGGCCATGGGGCTGCTGTCATTGCACGGTCGTCCCGGTAACCCATCTATTTGTCAGCCACATCATTGATTATCAATATTTCATTACAGCACACAGATATTAGCCTGACCTCCTCTGAACCATCCAACACTTTCTCCAGGGTCGTGAGAGACACAAATACAATTTTGGTTCTATATTATGCTCTTTCGGTTTGCGACAAAGCGAATTCTTATTGAATTAGAAAAACAAGCTCAAAAGAGAAGTGGAAATCACACGCACACAAGTAGCCTATGTGATTTTTCTCATAAATAATAGCAGAAGAGGAGAGTGTTCGAGAAACCTGCTTGAAAATAGTCAGCTTTCATTTAGAAATTCGATTTGGTGATGCTAAAGTTACAGAAAATATGCATTTCACCTTTTTACTACTGCATTTTAAAGGGGTCATATGATGCTGCTAAAAAGAACATTATTTTGTGCAACCACATGTGACAGACCCCGGGCTGGACTCTGCGTCGTCCACGGTGAAAGTTGATGTATTCCCTCAGCGACCAGCACAGATCAGCTCTAGGCATGACGAAGCGGATATCGTAAAGGAAAAATTGAAATCGCATCATATGACCCCTTTAAAGGAATAAAACAAGCTGTGATGTCTAATTAGAGATTGACTTGTAATTAAAATAAATTGTGGGATCAGTGATACACTTACAATCTGTCTATGTGACAAAGCTTTTTGGAGGTTTTTAAAGCAGAAATGAAGAGTATAATATATAGGAGTGTTAGATAGAATTTGTCAAAACAAGCAGAATTTGTACAAACCGAAATGCTACATAGCTAGTTTCATAGTCTCTCTCTTCTCAAATAATTTCAACTGCAATCAATATTTCATGTCCATTTATTTATTTATTTTTTGTTAAGCAGTTAGTGTAATAAGCCGGATAATGAACAGTCCACCAGTCTGTCATTATGGCAAAATCTCCTTCAAGTTGGGGGTCCTGATCACCCTGGTGGGGTTTATTTCACAATAATGACCGTCTGACTGTACATTATCTCTTATTGCTTAGATTATTCTGAATTTTAATAAATATAAAGCAGTTAGAGAGCTCCCTGACCGCTACCACCTCTATATGCAGGGCATTTTAAGCAGGATACACACAGCCAGCGATGGCCCACCTCTCGACAGGCTCTTTTACAGTCTTGAGCAAACAATTATTATGCCAGCCTCTAATTAAAGCATAGAGTCAGTGGTACGTCCAGCCTTGAAATCCAAATGACCAAATGTAGTCTATCCCACCCCCCTCCATAGCAACACACCCCGGCAACCGGCCGCAACCATTACCCAGGCCGCATCGCAGGAGCAGCCGGAATTGGGGTTGATCAAAAGCGGGCGAGAGGGTATTGGCGAGGGCGGAGAGATGCCCGGGAGGGGGCGGGTGCAGGGGATAACAGGCTGGGCGGGAGGGCGCTGACGCACCACGGTTCCTGACCGCGGTCGGTCTCTGATGGTCGCAGTCAGGGCTGTCGGTAGGGGTGACCAGAACCCCGGGTTCCAGCTCCATATCTGCAGCTTCCATCAAAGAACGAGACGGCCCTGCTGAGAGAGGCCGGAATAACAAGCATCAATGTGATTACACTGATGAGATAGGAGGGAGCAAACTCACAGAAGACAGTGAGCTGACATGTGACAAGAGCTACAACAGGAAGTGTGGTCATGAGTCAGTGGATTATAGCAGAAAACTTTCCACTTAAAGGGACAGTTCACACAAAACTGGAAGATCTCTTATGATTTAGTCGCCCTTACGTTTTTGCAAACCGGTATAACTTTCATTGTTTGTGAAGTTCGTTCATTAAGAATCTCATACTTAAATGACTGAGTTTACAGTTTTTATGAAAAGCATGCTGAAAATTACTACAGACAATCACAAAAAACAAATGGGAAACTTACAGTAATACACCACAGGTCTAAAGATTCTAAAGATTGTTCTTTTGAAAGAAATTAATACTTTTATTAAGGACGATTAGGTGCATCAAAAGTGACTGTAAAGACATACATAATGTTACAAAAGATTATTTCAAATAAATGCTGTTCTGTGAACTTTCTATTCATCAAAAAATCCTGAAAAACACTGAAGATTAGAGTAATGATGCTGAAAATTCAGTTTTCCATCACAGGAATAAATTAGCCTACATTTTAAATGATATTCAAATAGAAAACAGTTATTTTAAATTGTAATACTATTTCAGAATATTATTGTTTTTTTTTACTGTATTTTTTAACAAATAAATGCAGCCTTGGTGCATAAGAGACTTTTTTTCACATTTGAACAGTAGTGTATATATTTATAATGAAAGTCTATGATGCAAATGAGCCGGAAAGCTTAAAATAACTCATATTTTTGTTAAATTTGTAAAATTATTTAAATCAGTGGTCTCTCTCTCTCTCTCTCTCTCTCTCTCTCTCTCTCTCTATATA
>NW_015537960.1:644157-645604 GCF_001515605.1 Sinocyclocheilus anshuiensis
ATATATATATATATATATATATACACACACACACACACAAACACATTATATTATTAATTTAGCAGACACTTTTATCCAAATAATATCTATTATTAAAATCTTTTTTTTTTTTTTTTTTAAGTATTCAAATTAACATGATCTACAAAGATCCAGCAATAGGCAAAACTGTGTAAATTGAAAATTGCATTTAAATATTTAGAAATATAAATATAGAACTGTAAAAAATAAATGTAAATGTAGTTTTGTTCATCTCAGGGATGAGACAAATTTATTGTCTAAGGCAATCGACAAATGGCCACACATGCTGTCTGCGGGCATTAAGTTGAAAATAACCAAAAATATTTCTTTAAACTAAATTACAGTAATCAGGAAAAAAAATATCAAAACCATCAGGTCTTAAATAAAAGCTCTTAAAGTAGCAGTGTGTGATTACATTAAATTCTAATTATGTACTAAAACAAAAATCACAAATTTCAACAGACTTTTACAGTAAGTTTGTACAGTATTTGAGTGCGAGACGAGACGGACTGCAGCTGTATGTGAGGCCACAGTGGGAGGATGAGGAGGATCATCCAGGGCGATGACTCCTCCGAGACGGCCATGATCCAGGGACACATCTCAGGCCCCAGGTACACAGCCTTTGCATTCCCCTCAGCAGCTAAAATGGGTTTAATCGGGTTCCTAAGCTGCTTGGTCAGGGCGATCAGAGCGGCCCCAGACGCCCCGCTGTAGATCCAGCCCGACCCCCCAGAGTCCTGCACAGAAACCCAGCGGCCCACCACCTGAGAGACGCACAATTTGGGCTCTTTTAGCGAATCAGCCGGTTTATGGTGTCTCTCACACTCCTCTGCCCATGTTTCTTCTTCTCTCCATTGTAGCTGTGTCTCTGATCGCTGGCCTGGTTTCCACTCCCTCCTCCTTTTCTGAGTGACGACAATTCGTCCGAGACCTCTGCGCTACTTTTCACCCTCTGTAAGACCCATTTCTAAATATGAGCTTATATAATTGCTCCTCAAACATGGTTATATAACATACAACAATGTAGATATACAAAAACTCGCCAGCAGAAACAAGACGAGGGCAGAGTCAGCTAGCCAATGAGAGCTTCAACAAATCACATTTCTTTTCTGCTAAAACGCCTCTGACTCACACACTTAGCACAGTCATCATCAAACCGGCCGGCCTCATCCATATTTCACGTTTATTTGTACTTTCAAGTACTTTTGCGCAACGCTTTGATCACTAAAGACAAAAGTCATCATATCCATGTGAGCAGTTTAAGGTGCGCTCGGCTTCAAACCCTCAGAGAAAAATTCCAACCTCAAAATTAAAGTCTTGTCTCGATTAAACGGCACGTCCATCCCACACATAACCTTGTTTTATAACGTTTCATGTTATGTAGGACTGGAACACCATGGGAGCTTGGGGGAAAAAAAATAGTTTATTG
>NW_015537960.1:645656-662784 GCF_001515605.1 Sinocyclocheilus anshuiensis
TTATATATTAGTTGTGTATATATATATATATATATATATATATATATATATATATACCTAAAACATGTCTGAATGTTTTTTAATATTTCTAAAAGAAGTCTCTTATGTCCACCATGGCTGGATTTATTTGATTAAAAATGCTGTAAAAACAGTAATATTGTGAAAAATTGTTACAATTTAAAATAACTATTTTCTATTTGAATATATTTTAAAATGTAATGTATTCCTGTGATGCAAAGCTGAATTTTCAGCATTATTACTCTCATAAATCATTACAGTCTCAAAGTCTTCAGTGTCACATGATCCTTCAGAAATCATTCTGATATGCTGATTTGCTGCTCAAGAAACATTTCTGATTATTATCAATATTGAAAACAGTTGTGGCGCTTAATATTTTAATGGAAACCATGATACATTTTTTTAAGGATTCTTTGATGAATAGAAAGTTCAAAAGAACAGCATTTATTTGAAATAGAACATTTTTGTAACATTATAAATGTCTTTACTGTCACTTGAACAATTTAATGCATCCTTGCTAAACAAAAGTATTCATTTCTTTCAAAAACAAATACTTTAAAAAAGAATTCCGCTTGGTTTGATATTTTGTTATATACTGTATAATAAAAAAAAACAGAAAAACCATATAGACAAATATCTTTCACACAATAAACCTACTGCCTTAAATAGTTCCTTAATAGAGAATCTGACTTCAAAAGACACATTTTTTTGCATAAAATGATTACTGGCAACAAAGTGCAAGCTGCATTTTAAAACTGCTTAAAGATTGCATACATACAATATACAATATAATGACTTACTGAATATATGCTGTACTGTAAAATTAATTACAGTAGTTGTTTGCAAATTACAGTGTGCATGTAGTCCTGAACTAACCACAGAAAGCAAAATGTGACAAAATATATAGCATTTGCATGTAAAAATGCAAACTTTAACTCATACATGCCAAGAGTGAGAAATTTGTTTTTTATAAGTAACATAAGCTGTTATATACGTATCTAAAACATAGAAGTGACGGGATGTAAGCATGACATACTCAAGCAAGACATACTGATAAAACCCATGTGATAAAACCGAAAGGAGAACGGGGGAAAATAACAGGAGAAAGAGAAGTTTATGGTTTTTGTCAGTGTTTAAGTGAGTGTACTTGACCTTCTGCCTGTTTGGAAGATCTGCTACATGATATTGACTCCCATTTTCCCCATCCAGCAGCACTCGAAACCCCGAGACCTGCTTTTACCCCGTTAGTGCCTCTTCCAATACTTTAGATCAGGTTTAGTTTAAGGTCGACATCTTTTGCTGCTCCTCCCAGAGCAAATCGAGCCGCTTTCTCACATTTCAGTGGGAGAAATACAGTACTTGTAGGTTTCAAGGCTGGTTTTTCTGAGCTTCAGATCTTACTGAGAGCAAAGAGGTCGACGAGAGCTCGCCCTACTAGCCGTCCTGTCACTCTGTCACAGTGTCAAAGCATTATCAGGAATTCATACAAACATATGCCATTTATGTATTAACACGTGCCAGCTTTATTCTTGGACACTTCCAGGGCAATAATCATTGTGAAGCTGTTCAGAAAATCCTGTGTGTTAGCTTTCTGAAATGAAAGAGAGAGAGAGAGGGAGAGAGAGAAACGGAGAGACTTCCTTTCAATTCACAGCTTAAGAGTGCCACCCTGTGGACGTATCAGTTTGTTTTCAATTAATCAGATGGCATATTTGTTCTTTTTCTTTGTTTGTTTGTTTCTGCTTATGGTTCAGCCCCTAATGAACACTTAAAATGATGAAAGATTACCAGATGGATTGAGTGTTTTCAGAGTTTCATCAGCCTTTAGCCTGTATGCAAAACAATCTTCAGATGCTGGAAAAATATGTTTATTTATTTCTCAAAAAAAAAAAGAGCGAGAGAGAGAGAGAGAGAGAGAGAGAGAGAGAATAAGCTTAACGATGGTGCACTTATTGTTGTTCAATGTATTCATTATCAAGGTTATATTATTTTTCAATTTGTAAAATGTGTATATTATAATGATAATGATTATTATTACTAATTATTTAAGCTACATTGTAAAATGTATATATATATTATTAATAATAATAATAATAATAATATTCTGTACTATAAAAATTATATTTTAATATTTTTTATTATTAATAGATTAATTGTCTTTTATTTTATTATTATTATTATTATTATTATTATTATGGTGTACTATATAAATTATTAAGATGGCATATCAAATAAAGGATTTTATTTATTTCATAATAATAAAATTTATGAAATAAAAAATTCCACAACCTTCTAAATAATTTCTATTTTGCCTATAATTGAATGTATTATTAATATTATTATTATCATTATGTACTACATAAATTATTATACGGTATATCAAATAAAGGATTTTAATTATTTTATAATAATAAACTTGATGAAATTATGACTCTAAAAAGTTTCTGTCTCTTTGTCTTTAATTGAAATTATAATAATAATAATATACCAAAACAAGATATTCAGTGAAGCATGATGACTGAAATAATAGCTAATATAAAAAAAGACCAGATTATATTGTTATATTTCATTAATTTGTTTGATTTGTTTACTTCACATTGGATAAATCAGTTATTGCTCTTCTCAACGGCTGTATAAAAAATTGTGATTTTGTGAAACACATATGTGAGTTGTTGGGCAAAATTTTAAAAACTATTTAAATAATTTTCCCTCAGATTTTGTTTATATGTGCCTTTGTTTTATATGTGCAGTGCACCACATTTCGGATTCTCACTTTCAATTGTTTCCTCTCCAGATTCGTTCAGTGTTTTTCTCTCCTCTGCGCGGCCCTCGGGATGACTGGTTTGAGAAGACCAGCGTCTGAAGTCACATGCTGGATTGAGCAAAAGCTAGTTTGGGTCAAATCTAAAGTATCTGTACGAAACACGCCGCACCTAAAGATCACCTGCCTGCCTTTCTCAAGTTAAAAAGTCCAAAATGAAAGCAACAGCAGACCTGTTTAAATTAGCCTTTCCCCCTCGTGGCCTCAAATCAAATAAAACACAACAGTTGGAGTCCAAACAAGTTAAAAGAACGTCCTTGTGGGTTTTATCCACTAAAGCAATAGTAACAAGAACAACCTTCTCAAAGGCTAAAATGTCCCAGTGGTCCAACACTCAATAAAGATTTGGCTACTTAAGAAGGTCGAAACAGCAAGCCATTTAAGGGCTTGACATGGACCCAGCTAGCATGCTGCTTTTACCATCACTCATACCGAGGTAATGCTATTCCTCACCAATGTTCTGCGCCTCTGATACATCTAGGCTAATGCCTGATGCAAATGACACGGGGACAGATAGAAATAGAAATATATCTTCATCACCTGTGTTCTCTCGCTCCGAGTGTCCTGCATCCCTAGATGCCCTGTTATTCACTTTCACACACACACACACACACACACACACACACACACACTGCTGTCTCTCTAGCAGCATCTTCGTTTAGCGAGAGATCACGTCAGGGGAGTGGAATCCTATTGATTGTTGAACAAAAGGTTGAGAGGAGATAGTAAAGACTTGGACGGACATGAGCTGTGACCTCTTACCGCTTTCCTACTTAAGATTGTTTCAGTCACTATTTTTGCAATTTGCACTATTTATGTTTGGACAAACTACACTGAAACACTGACTTTGAGACAATTTTCACTCAGAAAGTGCTAGTAAATTTTACAAATACTTACAAAGAAATGGAATTAAACTTGAAAGATGGAAATAGTATTTTTGGCAAGCATTTTCGTAGTACTTTCAATTTTTGCAAGTATGTAAAATGCACTCCTATAATATGTTTTATTTACAACCAGGGTTATTTTAGTATCATTAAGATTCTATTATAGATTGTATTAACATTTTGAATAGTTTTTTTAATTAGTTTTTATTATAATTTATTTATTAGTCTGTACAGTTTTTGTTAATTTTTATTTCAATTTTACTTAAAGAAAAGTCAAAACAAACTTGAAAATCAGACATGTTCCCTTGGCAAAGCTGGAAAAAAAAAATCAAGTAACAAAAAATGTTCTATGGTTTTAGTTATATGATAACCCTGTTTAGAACTTTGAAAAATAATTTTGGACAGTCTAATACCACAAAAATCAGACATTTTAAAGTCAACATGAAATCAAAATGACCCCCGTTTACTTTCTAAATACATGTTACATATTATTTTGTGAACAATTCATCAGTTCACAGCCTTTAAAATAAAAAAAAAAGTTTGTTTTGTGATTTTTAGTCAACTTGCTAAAAGTCTCTTAAGTGAATGTCCATTTCAGACGATGCTGCTAATGTAATATTTTCAGTATCCAATGAAATCAAGATACTCCCTATTTTATTTCTCTCTCATAAAAAAAACGAGTTTAAATATGCCACATTTGAATTAAGTGTTTCATACTGACTTATTTCTCCATCAGATATTTTTGGACTTTGACCCCAAATTTCCCAGTAGCACATGACTGCTTTCACACTTTATTGGACTATTAGTTAATTAAAAGTTATTTCATGCTAATAATTAATCATTACACACTCATTTTTAATTCATAGGGTCGAGGGGGTTAAAAACAACAACAACAACACTGTCCAGGACCCGATGACTGTCAGCTCTGAGAATAATCACATATCAGTCTGGAGTTCAGAGCGACGGGGCCATTTCATATTCTGACTCTAATTAAAGATGAAACGAGGAGAAGAAATGTTCAACTCTCCCCTCAATCAACGTCTGACAGACACCGACCTCACCTCGCATTACCGAAGCCCACCTGAGCCGCTTCAGAAGACTGTCGAAATGATTCAGAGCAAGCTAGCGCAACAGAGTGAAGCAGATTCGTCAGATACAGCAGGTGGACTTCAGTCTCATGAGGGTCAAATGCCACTCTGGCCTCTCAACTGATTGCAAGTTTCCCGAAGCTCAAGTAAAGAGCTGAGCTCACTCAGGGTGAGAAAAACCCTGTCAGACCACCATGTGGCGCCCAATGAAAAACATTTTCTGATGTATGAGAGAAAGCAAACATCTAGTTCAGATTGACCGGTCAGTTTATTAGCGTTTCTGAATTAGATTTAAAAACCGATTTGAACAAAAACCACCAGAGAGTTGAGATAAAATCTTGACTCTTTTATTGGAACGGTTTCCACTTCAGTAGCTGTTTATCTCACCTCTCTTTGCAAACATTCTGTCAAAAAGTTCCAGATTCATCGACTTTGTAAATAAATCAAGTAGCGGTGGCATCATTTATTTCAGTGGGATGAATTTTTAGATGCTCAGAGGACATAAGAGATATCTGAATGCCATTCCACTTGACTAGACAACACAATATCGAAACAATTAGCCCAGAAATCAGATGTTTTTAAGTCAACATGAACTCAAAGCTGACCCCGTTTGCTTTCTAAATACATGTTCCAGGTATAACTGTGAATTATTCAGTTCACAGCATTTTAAAATAAGGTTGTTTTTGTGATTTTTCATTCAAATATAATAACTTGCTACATCTCTGAAACAAATTTATTTTTCAGGGACATTGCTAATGCATCTTATATAAACTTGCCATATAGAGAAACTTTCCACAATTCAATCCATTTCATATACATACAATGAAGATAAAATGCAAAACAAGCAATGCAAGCAAAACATTTGACAAAAAGAAAGGTTGAAAAATGTGATAAAATAATAGTTCATCCCTATGTGAATTTGAAGAGAACTATTTACACTACTAAGTCTCTTAAGCTAACGAAGGCTGCATTCATTTGATTAAAAATACAGTAAAACAGTACTATTATTTCTATTTAAATGAACCGTTTTCTATTTGAATGTATTTTAAAATGTAATTTATTCCTGAGAAGAAAAGCTGAATTTTCAGCATCATTACTCCAGTCTTCAGTGTCACATGATCCTTCAGAAATCATTCTAATATGCTGATTTGCTGCTCACGAAACATTTCTGATTATTATCAATGTTGAAAACAGTTGTGCTGCTTATGTAACTTCATATTTAATATTTTTATGGAAATCGTGATTTTTTTTTTCAGGATTCTCTGATGAGCAGAAAGTTCAAAAGAACAGCATTTATTTGAAATAGAAATCTTTTGTAACATTATAAAACTCTAAACTGTCACTTTTGAACAATTTAATGCATTCTTCCTGAATAAAAGTAATTTCTTCAAAACAAATAAATAAATTAAAAAAATCTTACAGATTACACATTTTTGAACAGCAAAAGTGAAGAGAACAGCATAATTTGTTCACACTCGGTCCAACATCTAATGCAATGGCATTCATACATTTCTAAGTAGCCTATGACTTAAGTGGCAATACTTTTTGGGAAACCTGAACCTTCACATTCATTCCTTCATCCATTTCTAAAAGACTCTTATAAGATCCAAGCGCTTATATAACCAGAGTCAAGTCTCTGCGCTCTCATGTTCTACTTATTCAAATGCGTCCCAGCGACTAAATTTCCCTTTGTTTGAATTCTCCTACAAAACCGCGGAACAAAGAGACAATTATTTTGTTCTTGTATTGCCGGCCTCAACTTTTCCAGCAGTCTTTTTGAAGTCGCCCCGCAGACATTTTTATTTTGTTTGTTTGGCGCTCTGACTGACAAGCTTTGTTTGCTGTTTGTCGACTCTGCATTTGAGGCTGTAGCGCCACGATTACAAGCTTACATCAAAGTTCCTCTCTTCCCCGGCATCCCTGCCCTGCCGGATCCCAGCGGAGCTGTCTGCGCTGACAGCCGCTACGCCTTACATGCGACAGGGCGCGCGCGTGTGCGCTACAGAGCGAGAAGTGGGTACTTCAGGCTGAGGACTCTACAGGTTTTGCTTCAAGGCCTTAAGCACTGAGGTTGTTCTCTTTGTTGCCACTGCCATGCGGAAGGAGATAAAGTTGACGTGAGGCTTCCAGGACGACACGTTAATCTGGTCATCCCCCAATCCTGTCGTTCCTGCAGCCCTGCTTCAAGTAATGTCGCTAAATCCCCCATATCTCCCTCCCAGGCCCGCGGCTCTTGTGTTCGAACAATGGCCTCTTAGCGGGCCTTGGACTGACGCCCGACTGTCTCTCTCTCTCTCGCCCGGACTTGTCTTCCCTTTGTGACAGCATGTGTGCGCCGCTTCTACATTCAGTTAGAGAAGCGCCGACTTGGTGGGCCCCTAATTTGTGTCTTGAATGTGTATTTTGATGGAACAAAGTGGGCCGAGAACACAAGACGCAGAGCTGCAACAGAGACCGAGACGGAGCCCCAAAAACACAGAGAGCCAGCGTGCTGTTAAGATTTCTGAAAAATACTTCCAAAAGCACAACAACAAGCTCAGATATCGAATTATTCATGCGACTAAAAACTTGCAAAGCACCTCTTCAACTCCGCTGCACCCGACTGCGGCTCTGTGTTGTCAGCTGAGTGCTTTTTTCTCTCTTTCGGAGTTGTAAAAGTGAGGTAAGAGAAGACAAATGGGGCATCAGAGTGGCGTCTGTGATGCAGAGTGGCAGTCGGGGGAATTCGGTGGCGTCACCTCCTCTGTCAGAAGAGCTCCTCAAATCTCATTTGAATGCTAATTATTTTGGTCAGTTTATAAACTATAGATCAACCCCAAAAGTCTCTGTGGATCTTCTATAGATTCTGTCGTGCCCGTCTGGATCCTGAAATATCGTCCCGGGAGGACGCGAATCACCTTGCTTTCTAACATGTCCCCTGTCTCGGCTTCTTTCATTATACAACACACATAACCTATCAGATATTCCTGTTTCTGCTGGCACTCCAGCCTTGTTGCCAGCCATCAGTAGTATGTGAAAAAAAAGCCACAAAGCTCGTTTTATCTCACCTCAGCTGCCGTTCACAGCTCTGTTTTCCTCTCTCATACTCTGTCCGCCACTTGCTCTCTTTCTGTGCTTTTCCCCCATGGAGCGGGGCCGATGTCTTAAGAACTCACAATTCTTCTCGTTTTTATTGAGGTTTTTTTGCCTTCTTTTCCTCTCGAATGAAAACACTGCATGAAGCTGTACAAAAGCAGCTGTGTTGGAGACACACAAAGACTACACCGCAGACACGACACGACAGAACCACACTGCTCCCATTATACTCAACCAAACTATAGATTCGTATTGTGTCACTTCGCTCACTTCACCAAAAAAGACTGTACAATGTCAACTATCGTCTCCACCAAAACATGTTATGTTCTGTATTGCATACTACCATAAGGGGTTAAAAAGTACTATTTTTTTATTCTATTAGGCCAGTAGTTTAGGTTGTTACTTGTCTGCCCAACATCTCCACAGACCCTGCCACAAACATCATAAATAACTGGTTTTAGCACCATATGTTATGTGTCAGAAAAACATATTTCCCTCATTCAGAAACACAAGTTCACTGCAAACTGATACATACCGTGTTGAACATACTGATTTGTTTATATTTTCAACCCATTTCAACCAATGTAACCAATACAATCACAAGTCATTCTCAACGTCTAATCTTCACTATCCAGCCAGACCTTGATGACATAGCAGAATTCACAAAAACATGTTTGAAAAATAACAAAAATTAAGTTTGCAAGGCTTTAAAGCACATACACTTGATCACTGGATGTCGTCACAAAGTTCGATCAACTGGCCCAAAACTCTCTAAAAGGGGTAGGCAAGTTCAGTCCTAGAGAGCCGCAGTCCTGCAGAGTTCAGCTCCAACCCTGAAAAAAAAACTCACCTGCCTATAGCTTTAGTAATCCTGAAGACATTGATTAGCTTGTTCAGGTGTGTTTGATTAGGGTTGGAGCTGAACTCTGCAGGACTGTGGCTCTCTAGGACCGAACTTGCCTACCCCTGGTATAGACTATGCATTAGAATATCCAGACAACTTACTAAAATTTATAAAACATGCAACACTTATATAAAACATACTGCAGTGAATAATGCATGCAATGCGTTCAACCTGACCTTCTATTTCCCGCGTGATGAATAAACCAGAAGTAACATCAACCTTCAATTGTTATTTCTAATATGATAACTGGAGGTTATTCTCTGAATTAAATGTTCAACATAAACATCATATCATGTAACACCAGTGTAGTTTGGAATGTATATACAAACTACTTCACAGCAATATTATTGTTTAAAAATAATCTTTAAAAAGTAGTATGGGTAATACAGTGAATAATGCACAGTATGCAGTTTGGTACTGTAGTATTGCATTAGGGAACACTGGCTAAATCAGGAAGAGCATACTACCACTGTGCAGCAAATGATAAGAGCGCACACTAAATGAATTACTGTTTCCCACAATGTAATGTGTGGGATGTGTAATTGTAAAATTTTAAATGATTAAAAATGCACATAAAAGTGACTCATCAATCATTGTTGACATTCACAAGTAGCTAGATGACATTGGCGCAATGGTTAACTGCAGCATTTGTAATCTGTGACATTTAGGTTTTCTTTAAGAGCCTGATAAAAAAAAAATGTAATAATAATAATCAAGCGATTTTGCATCAGTTGTTTACCACCCTGTTTACAAAAGTATTCCAAATCAACTCCTATTGTTCATCTCCTCAAAGGAATTTATGGCTTGCCAGAAGAAACGTGTCAAGATGCCGTTCATTCAGCAGTATAAAAGTGCAACCTTTCGGCGCGCGCTGCACCAGAGGCCGCGGAGAGCGAAATCGAGGGTCTGCAGCCCCGGCCGCGGTCTGGAGAGACTTTCCGGCGGTCTCCCGACGGCGTTATCGCGCTCCGCTGCTGCTACAGGCAGCCGGCGCACAACAAAAAGTCATTCTATAGTTATTGTCCGCCCTAATTGTTCTCAAGACTTGAGATAAGTATACTACGTGACGGAGAGAGACCCCCACCTCCCGCAGTCATTAGCGATGTGCGCGGGGGGAGCGCGTGGCGCGGCCACTCAAAAGCACTTGACTTCCTGCCATCTGAATTAGCGGCTTCCTTTCTTATTTGTTTTGATGGACAAATCGCGAGGCTTTCATCCTTGCATACTTAAAGATGACACCACAGACTGGCAGCCTGCGCTATTGTTCTATCGAGCATTTATTCAACGCTTCCTCGCATTCATGCGACTCAAAGGAAGGGCCGCTCCCAATTTAAAGGCGTTTATTACAATTCAGCCTAGCCATTACACGACGGAGCGTGGGGAGAAAGTACGCGAAAAAAACGAACAAGCTGGTTAATCAAAAGTTAATTGTACAATTTTCATGTAGATGAGCGCGGCATATACATGACTCCCTGCTCTGCGATTATTGAAATAAATAAACGAGGCTTCTAGAAATGTGGTGGGACTTTGCGGCTGGTAAACAATCAGGCCGAGTTTAATTTGTGGTAAACAAAGTGATTATCCACAGGGGGTACGGAAGGAGAAGCTAAGGTTAAATGAAATTTGCAAATATACAGACACGAGGCGTTTTGTGTTGGAGTCGAGCAATTATAGAAGCGGTTTAATGAAGCAAGGTCTGGCATCGGGGGAGCCGTTCCGACTTCAGACGACCTACAAGCAGTCACACACTTCTGAGGAGCACATTAGATCGAGAACTTCACAGAGAGAGCAAGAAAAGACAAACGCACACATGCATGAAAGCTAAGGATGTGCGGATGCTAAAAACCGATTAGTCGGTGGGGCGTCTGAACAATGAATCTGTAAAATGTTGCATGTTTAAGGGCATTGTACCTGAAACTGATCAAGTGTGCAAACATAAAGTGTGTAATTTTTATGTCAATAATGTCACAAAACCTAACAATAAGTCACAAGCTGAAGCACAACACTGTCGACTAGTTACCAAACCTCTACAACAAGTTGTTTCTCTAAAACAGAGATGCTTAAACAAGGGCCCATGCGGGCCAAAGTCAGCCCATGATGACCCTTGATTTGGCCAGACATTGCAATATCACAAATTAAGGGGAAAAAATTAAAAATAAAAACCTTGTCATGCCATTTTGTTAAAAAAAAAAATTCCATTTAAATAAAAAAGAAAAAATTCATTTGATTTCAAAATATTTAAAATTGTTTATTTTTTTTTTAAATGTAATCAATTTGAAAGGTTACATATAATGCAACATTACTTTTGGCCCATCAAATTGAAAAGTCTGCTCTAAAATGACTTGCTTTTAAAGCACTATAACAAACAATAAATTTACCTTTATGCATTTGGCAAACACTTTTATCCATTGCATATAGGTACACATTTGATCAGTTCTTGCTTTCCGTGGGAAACAAGCCCATGATCTTTGCATTGCTCATACCATTTGAACTACAGGAAGGACAAATACAACAAAACTAGAAAAAGTCACTAGTCATACATCCAGACTCATCTCTAAAGCATGCATGCAACTGCTCTTATGTTGACTCCGTTGATTCTTGCAGGACATTTCCAAGTCCTCAAAAGCCAAAAAAAAAACAAAAAACGCTTCAGAGAGGATGTAGAATATAGCACACAAATCATATGAACTACTTTACCTGCATTTTTGTGGTTCTGTTTGTATAGTCCTTTTCTGGAGCTCAGCAACCCTACTTATTCACATTGGAAAATAATAGCAAAACGTGTTCAATGGAAGAAAATATAAAGGGTTTGGAACGACATGAAGAAGAGTAAAAAATGGTGACAGAACTTCACCATGAGCTGCAGAGTTTGGTCTAAAAATCATATTGCAATTGATTTTGTGATATGATGAAAGAGCATAATGACAGAATGCAAAAGCCAGGTTTCATACAGGTTTTTAACAGTTATTTTAGTATGATTGAGATAAAATTATATCTCACTGTTATAGTTACAGTTATTTTAGAGATATAAAATAAATATTTTGAATTAGGTTTTATTTGTATATTTTTTTTTTTAAGTTTTAGTAATTAGTTGTGCTCTTGTCATTTTTATTAGCTACTGTTTTTTTTTACACGTCTTTTTCTAGTACATCAAGTTAAATAAAAGGACAATTATAAATGCTGCCTTGGGAAACTATCTGAAATCAAATAAGTTTGAGTTTTTAAATATAATATGTTGTTTCAGATTAATTTTTTTATTTATTTTTTATTGTATTTCAAGTAACAAAAATATTTTTTTTTTAGTTTTAGTTAACTCTAATAACCCTAGTTTTAACATCTGTCATTTGTATCACATCAATAATTCCAGAGTGAATAATTACATTTGTTCACTGACATTTCCTTTCTTATAATAAAGTCTTGCATAGCAGGCTAAAATACAAATTGCATGTATTATATTGATTTAAAATTGTGTTTGTTGATTGTTTTGTCTCCAACGGGAATAAAGGGATTTGCACGGGCCAACTCAATATCTTAACATTTTTGAGAGTACAAATTATAACAAGCTCGTCAGGAAACACTACTGCATGCATTTAGACACAATATATATGCATAATCACACACACATGAACGGTGAATCCTTCGCTCTAATTCATTTTGTTCATTCCAGCTGTAAACTCCAGGCGTACCTGGCTCTGTTAGCAAATGAAATCGGCTCTCATCTAAAGAGAAGGCTTCATTTGTTTTTAACTGCATTTGGACACCGTGACTCTGTAGCGCGGTCCCATACGTGAGGCGTGCTGCAGAGATCGGCCCCTAATGCCCAGCTCTATTAGAGCACAGTCTCTCTGCTGGGCTTTGGCAGAAACGACTCCACATTTTCATTCTAACCTCCTGTAGTTTCCTATTCTTTTGTATGAAATTAGAATTTATTAAAGCACTTTGGACAAAGGCATGCTGAGAAAAGTAAGAGCCAGAGATGGTATATCTTTAGCCGGACTGGAAGGGACCCTGGAGGGACCGAAGGGCTTAGGAGTGATTCAGTCTTAGTTTTAACAGCCACTTTGAGGTTTTCACTGCATAACAGTCTCTAAACTCTATGCTTATGATGATACCTTGCACAAACAGTGGACAAGCAGACAGAAAAGAGCAGGAGAATAAACTAAACTGACATGTACACTTTTACCCTCACAACAAACACAAAGCATAACTTGAACTTACCAGAAATGCTTCAAGATGTCAGTGTTATGATGCTCTGTTACATGTGAGGATGCTGAATAAGGTTTATGTACTATAAAACTCTGCTAAACTATTCCAGTGCAACATTATTTACCAGACAGAAGCCTCTTTTTTTTTTCCAAGGAAAGAGTAGGCCTCAACCTCCAGCGGATTAGTAAACACAACAGTGACATCTACTGACTGAAGTACAGAAATACAGAGTCTTTATCTGGGCTAAATCATTTTTGTCAAATATCTTGGCCATAGCTGTATAGCTGCAGCCATACATTTCTGTGTAATGTTTAAAAACAGGTTTGGCCAAAGGTCTGTACATATAAGTTATTTTCATTTCTATTTTGAATTTTAATTATAATAATTTATCATTAAAATCAAAAGAAATATATTTAAAAGTAATAAAAAACATGAAAACACTACAAAAACACTAACAAACATGTCCACTAGATGGCAGTATTCAAGTTTATTTGTATAGCGCTTTTCACGATACAAATCGTTGCAAAGCAACTTTACAGAAAATTACAATATATTTTAGTAGCTGTTGGTTTAATAATTAAACGTTTTTTGAGGGTTTTTTTTGGCTTAGCTCAAAACCTGAAAATGTATTTATTTATTTAATTAAATTTTTATTTTATTTGTATCAATAAAAATGTTAAATGCTGCTTAAACATTTATTTAGCATTACAAATGTGTTTTCAATATGTTTTAGCATTTTAGAAAAATGTGATTTATTTGACCGTTTTTAAAATTTATAAAAAAAATAATTTTATTATTATTGTTTTTTATTATTTTATTTAATTGTTATTACTTAAAAGCGTAGTTAAAACATACGAACCCTTAATTTTGTCATTTTAATTATACCCTTATTTTAAAATAGTATTATTGACTTACTTTCAACCTTTATTCAGTCATTTTTATTTATTAATTTGCATTTGTACATTTTAGTTTTTCTTTCTTATGACTGGCCTTTTGTAAACCTGATTAAACCTTTATTGATCCAAAAAGCCCAACTAAAAATAAGACACAGGACAACAGTGTGATTTCATAATGCATTTGTTCATTTATTTGTAAATCCTTGGCCTTCTGCAAGGCAACAATCAGTGATGTGTGTGCTTTAAAAAACCTGTGCAGTTTTTCTCAGCATCATTCTCAGGGAAACAGAGGCAGGATGTTTAAGGTCAAAGGTCATGAGTCTCATACAGTTGTTGTTTCTGTGCATAATAGAATCTAATAGAAATTCTTGCTGATGTTCCACCATGTGAATTGTGAATGTGTTTGTGCCTTTCTTACGAACAATACTTTAGCCATATCCTGTCAAACCTAAATAATCTCACTCGCTTTCTTTATGTATATTTGCTGCTTTGAAAAAAAAAAAAAAGTTCACATTTGCAATGGCTGATGAGCACAATGTTAAAGACATGATTTTTGACACAATGATATCTTTCATAAATTGTAAGACAATAACTCTGAATAAATAAAATGGCATGGAACATTCACATACATGTTTTATCTGGCAGGACGTCCTGTCTGCGACATAATGCATAAATACAAACCACCTACAGCTTTACAAATTCTACACGAGTCGCTTAATAAAAAATTAAAATAATTAGTTGAACAAATAAACAGACAAAACACTATTTTACAATAACAACTGGAATGATCCGTCATGAAAAAAAGACGATTTAAGACCAAAATAAAATAACCCATTTAAATGTGTTATAAACAAGACAAAACAATTTACACTTTTTCAAACTTTAGTAGCCTTAGTATATTACAGATAGATGTGGTCTTTTAGTAACATCGAGGAGAAGTGCATAGCAAAATAGAGCGTAATTATCTTCCAGTCGCGGTGTAAAATCCTGATCGACTGACGTGTAAAAAAGCATCAAACTCAAACATTTAAGGCAGATTAGATCATTTGAAATTGGCATAGTCTGAGAAAATGTCCACAAAGTCCTGTACCACTCTGTAGCAGAAATCATACTGTTCCTGCAGACAGAAAGAAAGAACAATGAATAATACATTAATAAAATCATTTGATAAAAATTCATACTTTACTTAAGGCTCAGGCTACTGAGAAATATTTAGAATGATTTATTAACCCTTTCAGAAATGTAGCATTGGTTGTCAAATATGACAATATTATAAAATAATGTCACATTAATAAATGAAATACATTTTTATATTTATAATATGATATTGATTATAAGATATTGTTTCTAATATATATTTAATATGAATTTAATTCGTTACAAATTAAATCATTTATATTATTTCATTTATATTACTTGCATTAAGTCATACAATTGTTTAAATGACAGTGGTGCAATAACAATAGCAAGTTACCAGTTTTATTGTAGTATTCTGACAGAAACTACTGATTACCGTGATCAGTTTTTGATGGTCTTGATGTAAATGTGTAATGGATATGAAGTGTATGAAGGTTTGCACTGACCACTGTCTGCACCATGTGTGGCCGCTGCATTCGTAAACTCTTCACAGTCTGAAACACATCCAGCAAACCCTCGGCTTTCACTCGCTCCAGAATATTACTGAGAGCGATAAACGTACCGGTCCGACCCGCTCCGGCACTGCAGAGCAAGAGCACACAAAAACATACAAAATACATGACATACTTAGTCAAGTCAGGAAATTACAGGCTGAACAAAACTATATCCATTTTATAAAGGTTTCAAAAATATTAAAATGCAAACAAAAGGCTTCAACTGAGAGTTAACTCAGGGTATCAGGGTTATTATATTTAACTAAAACTACAATTAAAACCATTAAAATATATGTCTGTTACTTGAAATAAAATAACAGGTAACTGAAATATAATAATGTATTAGAAACGTTTTATTTCAGCTAGTTGCTAAGGCATTCTCAACTTCTAAAAATGACAAAATCATTAAAAAAATTACTAAAACCTTAACTAAAATGAAAATGGAAAAATAAAATCTATATTAGTATCTTATTAATAGTATCTCAAAATACACTAAAAGTTATAGGGATAAAATTTGCAGCATTGATTTTTTTCAGTGCTAAAAGTTATTAATAAAGTAGTTAAGTAATAACGTTTTCACTCTGAAAACATTTTATTATAGTAGTAAGGTTTGGATTAATCTTTATCAAATATAATTAATAAAATTCTAATTAGTCTAGCGGAAGGTGGGCTTTTTTTCCAAACTGGGGTTTGCAACAAAGCTTCAAAAGAGTTTTGAGTTGATGCAAAGCTAATAATTAATTATATAATTTAAAGAAAATGCATTAAATAATGTTTAAATAAAAAAACAAAACAAATCAAAATTAAAAAAATAAATAAATAAATTACAAACATAAAAAAAAATGTTTTTTTGTTTGTTTACCTGCATTTCATGTGACCAGTGAACCATGAACATATGAATGTATTGTTAAATTACTGAAATATTAATTTAAAATCTCAGGGGGTTCTTCAAGTAGATATTTTAGGCCAAAGGGCTTCGGCTGACAAACATGGTTTGGGAATCTCTGGTCTACAGTGCGACTTCATTTAGACAGCTAGTTAAACACATTACCTGCAGTGCACGACGATGGGGTTGTTGCCCGACTGCTGCTGCTGTTTCTGCACCGCTGCGATGATGTCGATCATCCCTTTACCTTCGGCTGGGATCCCGATCTCTGGCCAGCCGTGGAAATGAAAGTGCCGAACCAAACGTGTCTGCTTCTCCTGTTAAGAACACACACACACACACCAACATGCATTACAGTTCATCCAAGCAGCCTTTACATATTAACTCCCAAAGTACACCAAGGCAACTTGAATGCAGAATGCAAGTATTACAAAAAATTACAATGCAAATCAGCTCATAATGTGCACTCACCGGGCCGTGTGTGAGCTGCAGATCTCTGAGAATGAACGTGTCACACAGCGTGTCTCCTTTAATCTCCACTGTGAAGTCTCCGTAAGTCACTGAGTCCTCAGTAGGCCAGTACTGAAAACACTTGTCCTGCAACACACACACACACACCAAATGACAAAGCTGACAGGAAGTCGCATGAGAGTGGATTTGTAATGTGTGTGTGTGTGTGTGTGTGTGTGTGTGTGTGTGTGTGTGTGTGTGCGTGTGTG
>NW_015537960.1:662970-663917 GCF_001515605.1 Sinocyclocheilus anshuiensis
GTGTGTGTGTGTGTGTGTGTGTGTGTGTGTGTGTGTGTGTGTGTGTGTGTGTGTACCTGATCTCTCTCCTTCAGTTCTGTCAGCATCACGATTGAGTGACATTTCCATTCCCAAACCATCCTCCAGAAATCATCCACCGTGTGCACCAGAGGACCCTGTGTGGCGATGAAATAGTCCTTCTGCCGGTACCCCTGCAAAACATAAACACATTAAGATAATATGATCACTACAGACCAGGATACCAATACAAACTGGATTTGGAGTGCAAATAAAACAGTAACTTGACAGTTTGTTAGGAACTGCAACATAATACATTGTTTAAATCAAGTTATAAGAATAATAGCCTGACACTCACTTTCATAAGAGACAGGATTTTGTAATTTATTTATTTATTTTTTTCAAGAATTCATACTTTTATTGAGCAAGGATGCATTCAATTGATCAAGAGTGACAGTAAAGACATTTATAATGTTAGAAAGAATATCTATTTCAAATAAATGCTGTTCTTTTGAACTTCGTATTCATCAAATAATCCAGGAATAAAATGTATCACGGTCCCCTTTTCAACACTGATAATGACAAGAAATGTTTCTTGAGCATCAAATCAGCATCATGTGACACTAAAGACTGGAGTTATGATGCTGAAAATTCAGCTTTTTAATCACAGGATTAAATTACATTTTAAAACACATTCAAATAGAGTTCAAATATTTATTTTAAATTGTAATAATATTTCACAGTATTACTGTTTTTACTGTATTTTTGATTAAATAGATGCAGCCATTGTTTACATGGGAGACTTTAAAAAAAAAATCTTACCAATTGGCAAAAAGGAAGGAAGGAAGGAAGGAAGGTAGGTAGGTAGGTAGGTAGGTAGATAGACAGATAGATAGACAGACAGATAGATAGATAGATAGATAGATGATAGACAGACAGATAGACAGACA
>NW_015537960.1:664055-664246 GCF_001515605.1 Sinocyclocheilus anshuiensis
AGATAGATAGATAGATAGATAGATAGACAGACAGACAGACAGACAGACAGACAGAGAGACAGAAAGATGGACAGACAAACAGACAGAAAGATGGACAGACAGACAGACGGACAGACGGACAGACGGACAGACAGATAGACAGATAGACAGATAGATAGATAGATAGACAGACAGACAGACAGACAGACAGA
>NW_015537960.1:664820-667455 GCF_001515605.1 Sinocyclocheilus anshuiensis
TATAATCGGTGAACTCCTGACCTCTCTTCATCGAAAGGATGACTCGGTTAAAATCATCTGAACAAATCAATGAGAAAAGACGTAAATTGACCTCTAGCATAAACCTCTGGTGTTTTGAACTGCATGCATGTTGAACTGAAGTCACAAGCAGAACAGGAAAAGGAAGAGAGATTTCTGATTAACTTCCTTGTAAACAAAACCGAGCCGCACAACAACATTTTAGATCGAAAAAAGACAATATGTTTCACAGCCACTTTTATGTTTGTTTTGAGATTAGACTGCATAATTCACTCAGGGTTTTTGATCTTCATGAATGCAGATGATCTTAAACTCACATGGAATAATCTGAAGGACTCTGTTCTTCTTCATGTTGGCAGGCAGGTTGCCCGTCCTCATGTTTTCCTTCATAATACGCATGTTTGTCAGTTTCTGCAAAGCCAACATTAAAAATGCATTAAAAATCTGTTGAATCAACAACTGCACACCACTAATATCCTCACCTTAAACTCTTCCTCCAGGCCCACGCGGTCCAGCGGCGCACTGGTGTTGTGAAGTTTATCCAGGTGACCCTCCAGAGAAGAAACGTCCAACTCCGTGTCTCCGTACAGGAAGTACTCCAGCAGAGCCTGATAGACGAAGGAGTACTGCAACTACAACACAAACCAGATTTTCAGTCATCTTTAAGCTTGCATGACTTCTAGGTAACTACTTCTGTCACCTGTTCTTTAATGACAATAAGTTAAATAAGTAGATGAGAAATGGTGCAAAAACCAATGACATGCTCTACTCACATCCGTCTGAATAAGCTGCGATCTCTGCTCACGTATTCGTGACACGAAACCGAAGACGTCCACCATCTTTTCTGCGTACATCATGTCAATCAAGGCATCGATGACGATGAACGTTCCTGTCCTGCCCACACCGGCACTGACGGACACACAGCACAGACGCAATTATTCACAATATTAACAATATGACAATATGCTATCATTTACTTTACTGCTGATTTAACTGATTTACCAATGCAGGTCTTTCCAAAAATATAATTTTTTCAAACCCTCTTTTGGAAACAATTTTCATAGAGAGACAACTTTTTCACAATATAAATCAATAATCATGACTGATAAAAATCTATATATATTTATATCTGATATCTATCTATATATCTATCTATCTATCTATCTATCTGATATCTATCTATCTATCTATCTATCTATCTGATATCTATCTGTCTATCTATCTATCTATCTATCTATCTACCTACCTATCGTTCTATCTATCTATCATATTATGTTGAACATTATTCCAGTCATTTATGGTCCATTCCTGAGAATTAAATTATTAAACAAGCACAAATACATTATGGGTTGTAATTTAATTAAAACTAAAATTAATCTTTAACAGTTACCGACACTGTACACTCTAAAAAATGCTGGGTTAAATACAACCCAGTGCTAGGTAAAATAGGGACAAACCCAGTAATTGGGTTGTTTTGACCCAGCGGTTGGGTTACTACCCAGAAGGTTGGGTTAAACATTTAACCCAACCGCTGGGTCAAAACAGCCCAATTGCTGGGTTTGTCCCTATTTTACCCAGCACTGGGTTGAATTTAACCCAGCATTTTTTAGAGTGTAACAATTTAAAACTCAATTTTTTTGGTGAAATCCTATAAGACACAAATTTAGGCGACCATGACTATATGTATAATTATTTTGTAAGTTGTCGTTTGTTTTTCTTTTTTTTTAAGTTTTTACTTCAAATAAATTCACAATTTTTGCAAGTGAGAAATATTCGCAAACTCAGCAATATATCTACACACAAACAATGGCAAGCACTCACACTTATTTTTGTCAGACAAACATTTTCCTTTTGAACACTAGAGGGCACAAGTGATGAAGCAAATGAATGAACAATCCCTCAATAGGGCTTTTGACAGGAACTGAAGTGTCTGGTATTGCTGCTGACGCTGTGTTTGGTTGTTCAGGACACAGGATGAGGGCAGACGGTCAACACTGTGACACAGACACTGATGACGAGAGGACAGACCGACTATTGTGTCACGAAACACAGCCAGTGACCTACATCAGTTCACTTTATATATTTGGCCAATCAGCAGTGAGAAAAGACCTTCATTCACCTAATTCAAATCACATGCTAATCGTTCTGAATAATGTATATCATTGTCTGATAAAATAAATTATGCATGCGTGACAGACTGACGCAAAAGAATCTGCGAGGTCTCAAAAATAATTACTGGATGGAAGTTGTGTAAAATGTGTCCTTTTTACTAAAGTTTAAATACAAATCAGTAATTCTACAATTCTATAATCATTCTCTGCAGCTAACCTGCAATTGCTTTGTTATAGTACAAATATATTACAATAATATTGCTTTTTAATTATGTTAACATTGAATTCAATTAACATTGACTTTGAATTAACATTATATATTGATTATCATAACATTGTTAAAAAAATGTCAAATCTTGAGAAGAAAGGTTTATATATATATATTGTAAAAAACATTGTAGGAAAAATAATAATAATAATAAAAAATAAATAAATAAAAAAAATATATATATATACAGTGGGTACGGAAAGTATTCAGACCCCCTTCAATTTTTCACTCTTTGTTA
>NW_015537960.1:667764-670747 GCF_001515605.1 Sinocyclocheilus anshuiensis
GTACCCACTGTATGTATGTGTATATATATATATATATAATTTTTTATTTTATTATTATTTTTCCTACAATGTTTTTAAAAATTATTTAATTATAAATTCTATTATATATTATATTGTTTCTGTTGTTTTGCCATTGCTTTGAGTACTAGTATTAGTAAAAGTACTACTATCTAAAAGCAATACTAAGTACTACTAACATTAATATTAGTAATAGTACTACAAATAGTAGTATAATTAGGTAAATGATATATATGATTAATACTGACTTTCATTAACAAGTCATTGAACATTGTTAATTAATAAATCAGTATTGTACATTTACACATGAACATCTGTGAAAATAAGATATCTGAAAATTTCACGTCATTTTCAATGCTGAACTTTATAATATTTTTTTTTAATTACTAATATAGTAATGTAATAATGCCTATTAATTAAAGTTCAAAACACAAATAAAAGGAATAAAATAGTGACATTAAAGTTCTGAGCAAATCATTATAATATAGAGACGACAACATAAGGTCAAAACATCATCTTCGCATGAAGATCTTGAGACCAAAACGTGTCACACTTCACATTTAAATGATCAGACTTCACAGCAGACGTGTCGTTCTCGCCTGATATACTGGTCTATGTTAAGGGTACAACAGTCACGCTGAAACACAACCCACCTGCAGTGCACCACGATGGGCCCGGCGTACGACGGGTTCACCTGCTTCACCTTCTTCAGGAACTTGAGCATGCCGATGGGAGAGAAGGGAACGCCGAAGTCAGGCCAGCTGGTGAAGTGAAGCTGCGTGACCAGACGGGGCATTTTAGTGCCGTCGCTGGCCTGCTGCGGTGGACACAGAGACGGGTGAGAGTGTGTTGACACAGGAAAAAACACACATATACACGCACTTGAAAATAGCAGAGAAAATCCCCTACAGAATCATATGCATATAACAGCAGGAGACATCCTATCTGCAGCTTGCATGAGTGTGTTCAGACTTACATATTGCACACAGAATTTGCGTATGGTGTAGTCCACCAGTGCTGTAAAGTCTTCCACAGCAACACGCACGTTACCGTACGTCCAGCATCCCTGATCAGGCCAATACTGATGACACTTATCCTACAGAGACAAACACAGCACATTTATACTACAAGTTACCATTAGTTTATTTTGTATCTTACATCTTATTTATTTATTATTATCATTTTTTTTATTGCAGCTAACCTGCAACTGCAAAAATTTAGCTGCTAATAGTTTTCTTTGTTTTAGTTTATTTCTTACTTTCTTTTTAAATTGTATTAATATTACATTTATATTTTCTTGCTTGCATTGAATAAATGTAATTATAAATAATTACATAAAAAGCTACCATTATTTTAGTTTATTTCTTAATTAATTTTTTATCTATTTTGTATGTTTTTCTCACTTGTATAATAAAATAAAATAAAATAAAATAAAAATACAGCCAACCTGCTTTGCTTTGGTAGCAGAAAATATAGCTGCTAGTATAGTTACCATTATTTTAGTGTATTTCTTACTTTCTTTTGTAATTTTATTAATATTTAGAAAAAAAATGTCCTTGTATTAAATAAGCATACTTAAAAATATAGTTACAATTATTTGACTTTATTTCTTACTTTCTTTTTTAAAATTGTATTACTGTTAAAATAAATGTTTTTTGTACTTGGTATAAATGAATGAATGAATGCTGCTATTATCTGAGTGTATTTCTTAATATGTTTTTAAATCTTTTAATATTTTAATATTACCAAGTAAAAAAATTACTTAATAAAAAATACAAATAGTAATGCTTTGATGGTAAAAATATTGCTGCTAATATTGCTTTTCAAATACAAAAACGATTACTATTGATTTACTTATATTAATAAGTGAACATTACATATTGTTTAATGCGTAACATTCAAACATGAAAATATCTGAAAAGACAATAAATAATACACTATTTGAATGTACATCAATATAGTGTAATCAATATAATATATAAATGCAACAATGTCTGTTAATGCTATTAATGAAAGTTACATAGTGCTGAGAACACAGAAAGGCATGAACATCATCTGCTAATCATTATAAAACAGAAAACACGATACAAGGTCAAAACATGATGCTCTGTAGATAAACATAAATGCATTGCATGTCAATCCTGTAGAGTAAATCAGTCCAACACTGGCACTGAACAGCTGTAAGTGCATTAGAGTAGTAAAGGTGACTTCTAAGACACCGTGATGCTAATCTGAGCTCTTAAAAACAGTCTGTCTTTCAATCAGCATTATCCAGCCCGAGAGCGCAGGATAAATCTCTCGTAATGAGAGTTTGTGACTAATTAGGTTAAGGCCAGAGAGAGCTTTATCAGCCATTATGAAAATCATCGATTCCAAGCCCGACCCAAAGCTGATTTTAATCTCCTCTCCGTTCTGTGTCTTATTGATTCGTCTTTCTAGAGACGCTCACAGCCGTGATGGAGAGGAGAGACAGAGGAGTCCTGTGACATCTGAACATCAGAGACGATCGAAATGGAGACACTTGTGGTTTATTACTGAAGATGATCAACAAATCAGGTTTATAGAAAGGCACTGAAGTGAAATCAAATATAATTTAGTGGGTCTGTAGTCATTTTATTTGCATTCTTTTTTAAGCTATATGGAGTAAGAATGAAAGGCTGTGCAATGTTGTGCACTTTGGTTCGAAGGGAACACTTTGGGTAAAAGCATCAAGCAAATGCATATATGTATTATAATGTTAATATATTGCTACGATAAGCAGTAAGAGGCTTTGTTTAAATTTCAAAATGTAATTAATTTTTTATACAAGTGAGAATTTTAAAATGAATTACATTTAACATTTTAAATAAAATTATATTATAATTTATATTAAATGTATTTATTATATTTATATATATATATATACAGTGGGTACGGAAAGTATTCAGACCCCCTTAAATTTTTCACTCTTTGTTATATTGCAGCC
>NW_015537960.1:670790-679439 GCF_001515605.1 Sinocyclocheilus anshuiensis
CCCACTTTTTATATTTTTTTTTTTTTTTTTTTTTTTTTTTTATATTTAAATGTATTACATTTTATTAATAAATTAATACAATTTTAAATGTAATGTAGCTTTCAGAAATCTGATTTATTTAACCCTCCTGTTGTGTTGTGGGTCAATTTGACTCAAACTCGATTTTCAAACTACTCGAAATACTGGTTTATTTTAAAAACTATTTCTTCTCAAAATTTGGTGAATATTTCTCATTTAGGGCCATGAATGTGCATGCAAAATGTCCACACATAGATGTGTCTTACTGATGCTCATTGGTTTCCATGCAATTTCCCAGGTAAAAAAAAAAAAAATTGTTATTGGAGGTTGTCAAACACTAAAATATGAAATACTTGAGAACTTTTCAAGATGAAAATAAGACTCATCTTCTAAATCATCCAAGGAAAAGTCCCTCTTTCTTTATCTAGATGAGTTTGTCAATGGTTGTTTTTTGTTGCTAATGGGGGGTAATTGCTAATTGAGGGAAGTCGTGGCCTAATGGTTAGAGAGTCGGACTCGTAACCCAAAGGTTGTGGGTTCGAGTCTCGTACCGGCAGGTATTGTAGGTGGGTGGAGTGAATGTACAGCGCTCTCTCCCACCTTCAATACCACGACTGAGGTGCCCTTGAGCAAGGCACCGAACCCCCCCAACTGCTCCCCGGGCGCCGCAGCAAAAATGGCTGCCCACTGCTCCGGGTGTGTTTACGGTGTGTGTGTGCACTTTGGATGGGTTAAATGCAGAGCACTAATTCCAAGTACGGGTGACCATACTTGGCCACATGTCACGTAATTTTCACTTTTTTTTCACTTAATGTTTTGGATCTCAATTACTAGACTGATTCAGCACTGAAAAAAAAGGTGTGAGAAACCTATTTTACCCTCGCAAGGGTTTGAGAACCCAAAGGAAGTACAAATAGCAAGAAACACTACTACTACTAAACAAATAATGAAAGATACTATTTATACTTGTAGTTATTTGAAACTCAGTGTGCAAAAAAAAATCGTGCAGCTAATTTTGAACATAAAAATATGTCAAATTGAACCATAACTCAACAGAAATAATAAAATTAAAAGGGAATTATTACATTCATGTATTAATCTACAATAGAGGTTTTCTGTTTTTATATGAATCTTTAAATTGCATGAAAACCAATATGGGTCAATTTGACCCTCAACACAGAAGTTGTACCCAGATTTTGAACACAACAGGAAGGTTTAAGATCATCTCCTGTACACCAATATTTAGCAGACCCCATGACCAACACAAGGAAACACACCAGAAATCCAAAAAAGGACACATACCTCTTTTCTCTCTTTCAGATTCGTTAGCATTACAATAGTAGCTGATTTCTGTTCCCATATAATTCTCCAGAAGTCTGCAACCGTGTCCTGTTTCGGACCTGAAACACAGAGGTCATTCTATCGAGTTTAATTATGTCTGCTTATATAGCTACTGAAACTGTTGTCATTCATGTGACTGCTCACTAAATCTTATTTTTACATTCAGATGCACTCACCTTGTGCTGCAATGAACTTATTCTTATCTGTATAACCCTGGGAAGAAAGAAGCACTAGCTTATGAAACCAACATTTAAATGCAAATGGGTGCATAAATGATGCAAAGCATTACAACAAAACATATGGTTTTGTTTCTCAACGTTTCACATTAACATGCTCCAGAACTGTATTTTGAATAAGTACATATGAATAAGTAAATGCATGTTTGAACATTGATGCATTGGATTTTCACAGTGCATTTCTACAGCATTACAAATCACTTACATCGATATAAGAAGCATTGATATAATCTGAACATGGGACTTCATCGATCGGTGTTAAAATCACTCTGGAATGGTCATCTGGATAACAGGAAAGATGAAAAAATGATGTTTATTTAAAAAAAATAGACATGTTTGATTGCTCTTTCTCACACCCTCATAGAAAGTGTCTACAAAAGATATATATATATATATATATATATATACAGTATATATATATATATATTTTTTTTTTTTTTTTTTTTTTGCTTAGGCATACGCCTCAATTGCATAAATGGTTGTCCATTAGCAATATTTTCTGTGAACATTATGAACATGTACTCTATTGGATAAGTAAAGAGTCAAGTTAATATTTTCAAAGCAAACAAACTTAAACCCAGTTAACCCAGTTTGGCTTTATTTTTTTTTTTTTTTTTTTTTTGGTGAGTTTTGTCTCAAGCCTTTGACAAAACATCAGCTAGAAGAAGAAAAGATGAAGAGAATGATAGAGAATTCTTACATGGTAAGATGTTTGGATATCTGTTCTTCTCCTTGTTTTCATCTTTATTGGCCTCTTCACATGTTCCTTGAGTCGAACCCCCTGGTAATGACTGTCAACGATACAAATTAAACATAAGCACATCTGATCTTGGATGCCAAATCGAATAAACCTTTATTTGGATTTGACACTGTCAGGGAATAACAGATGCTGTAAACTTTCTGCTTAATTAAAAGTATTTTGTACATTAAATTCAACTGACACTCATTGCAAACTGTGCGTACTCTTGTCTGTAGATCACGCACCTGAGACATTATTTGATTTCATTTAATTTTAATGCACTTGAATTGTTACCTAACACATTAATTCCTACAGAATTGTGTATGCGAGCAAAACTGATCATGCTGTTCAAATTCCCACCAAACCTGGTGTTATTGCCTAAATGAATGATATTACTGGCACTTTATTCCTGTATGTATAGGTTATTGTTTAACCAGCAGATCCGCTTCCATTCCGACGTAAATAGTTTAAGTGGCCATTAAGATTGTTGAGCATAAACATGGTTTCCATGGGACAGAAAATTCACAGGGTTCATTCAGTGTGTGTTCCTGAATCACGGGCCTGTGAGAGGAGTGAATCTTGAATCATGTGTCTAAAGCAGGAGAGAAGGGCTTTCTCGACTGACTCAATGCCTGATGACTCCTCAACATCTCAATTCCAGTAATTCTCAGTGGGAAGTGCGAGCAGTTGAGCTGTCAGCGAATGTGGAAGGATATCTGCTGATCCATATGAATGCGTGTTTCTGCCAGTTAATAACAGCACCATATTGCACCATCAGCTTCTTTACAAAATAACAGTCTGCCACTAAACACACAGAAAAACCAGAATGACTGCTGAACTTTCAGCAGCATGAGTGATGTAATCAGCTATTGTTGCAATTTTCAGATCATAGTGACTCGTGTTTTCATGGAAAATCAAGTAACTGATACTAATACCATCATATTAGTCTCTTAATATCAATTTGGTAACATTTTATTTTAAGAACCAATTCTCACTATTAACTAGCATGCATACTACCAGCATACTGGCTGTTTATTAGTACTAATAAAGCACATATGTGACCCTGGACCACAAAACCTTAAGTTTTAAGTTGCTGGGGTATATTTGTAGCAATAGCCAAAAATACATTGTATGGGTCAAAATTATTGATTTTTTTTTATGCCAAAAATCATTAGGATATTAAGAAAGATCATGTTCCATGAAGATATTTTGTAAATTTCCTACTGTAAATATATTAAAACTTAATTTTTGATTAGTAATCTTAAAATAAAGTGTGACCATCAATTTTGATACCACAAGAAAAGTAATGTTACAAAACATGCTACTATAATAAATAGATAGATAAATATTAACAAAATATTGAATTAAAAAAATGAATGGCATTTAGCCTTGATTGATGTGAATGATTGAATGATTTCACAAATGACTAGCATTGTCTTTACTGCATAATTATAAAATAACACATTAAAACGGATTGATTCTGTTGAGATTCAGACCAATAAAATTAGCTGTTTTTTCTTGTCTTGACTGTGTAAATATGTGTACCAAATATACAGTGAAACCACAGCAAAACCATGCTACTGAACATGATACTATACAAACAAATAATAAATATCAAACAAAATACTAAATTAAATATTAAAATAATTTAATAGCATGCAGTCTTCAATGATTTGGATATCACATACATTAAATAATGGGCATCAATGGAATTCACTTTCTCAATAAAAAAAAAACAAGAATTGTCTTCAAAGAATCCTTATTAAATTATATTTAATAATGAAAGTAAAAAAAAATAAAAAATTCATGTTTGATTCTAAAGGGCTTCTAAAAAGCTACTGAAGTTGTGATTGTTTTTCTATTGTTGTTTCCTTTTCATTTTTCTTGTCAATATTGTTTAATCAACTTGGTATTTTTGATATCTTTAACCATGATCAATCACTTACACTGTACTCTTCCCGGAAGAGTTTCCCATCATCGGCCGAGCGTATCCGATACTCTTCTTCTAAACTGTCTACAGGAATGGGGAGATATGTTTTGGATGTGGAGGGGGATCTGGGCAGTAAGACCACCGTCTGTTGTTCTGTGGAGGAATACGGCACATGAATGTTATAATCAAACACTCGAAAAGAAAAGAATCTCTAGGAGATTGAAATACATATTTACGGTTTCTAAACGAGTGCAAATTTACAATCACCTCAGCGACTGAAATACAAACACACACACACACACACACACACACATTTAACTAATTGGATTGACAGGTTCCACTGTTTATATAGGTTCCACTGATGTAGTTCGAAAATAAACATCTTACTATATTACATCTGAAACTGAATTTTGTTTATAGAACTGCTGAATAAAAACATAAACTTTTTGATTGCTATTGGAGGACAGCACATTTCCTGTCCTTATTTCATATAGTGTTTCATTACTGGTGTGTGTGTGTGTGTGTGTGTGTGTGTGTGTGTGTGTGTGTCTTATACACATACAGTTGAGGTGTGTAAGTACAATTGGTCTATTTTATCAATCAATTTGATTTATTATTCCATAATTTAGACAAGAAATTGTCCCATAAAAGCATAATATCTTAACAGCAAACTGAGAAATACATTTTTATTTGAAGAAAATCATGTCAAACCTACGCTCATGGTTTGGTCACCCAGGAAAACAATCAAACATGCTAAGTAACACCATAATGTTATTTTTCAGGAAAGCTATCAGCATGCCTTTGTAAAAGAACTATAGGCATATGTAAAGCAGCATTTGCATATCGACCTCATAAACATTAACCAGAAAACCGCCAGTGACCCTCGTACCACCGAAAGAAACCCACAACCATTAGGTTAGAAATGTTAGACATTATAGAGTTTAGACTATAAATTTCATGCCTGTTCATGAGACACCACATATACCTGACCTTCTGACGGCCAGCCAAGATCATCCTCATCCTCATCCTCATCTTTATCCACATCTATATATTCCTCTATACAACATACAGTACACACAAACACATACATAGTGACCGGTGTTACATCAGCACTTAGACTTAAATAAATAATGCTGAAAACACTGGTTCCTGAATACACCACAAAACATTTAGTTATTAAAAGTAGTAGACTTAAGTTAGTTAATAAATAAAACTATAAAAATGAAATTTTGCTTGTTTATGCATCAAAGTGCTGCCAGGGTTTCCACAAAAATGTGAGCAGCACAACGTTTTTTTTAGCATTGATAATAATCAGAAATGTTGCTTGAGCCTCAAATCAGCATATCAGAATGATTTATGAGGGATTGTGTGACTGAAAACTGGAGTAATGATGCTGAAAATTCAGCGTTTCATCAAAGGAGTAAATGACATTTTACTGTGTATTCAAATAGAAAACAGTTAATTAAATTGTAATAATATATTTCACAATATTACTTTATTTTACTGTATTTTTTGAACATTAGTGTACATCAAAGAGGCAAACAAATGGTGGCATAGAAAGCTGCAAATCGGTAAACCACTTCCTTTACACAGGTGTGACGTTCCTCTGAACACTGAAACAGTTGCTCAGATTGAAATGCAAACTGAATTGAACACAGCAAATGTCAAATGCGTGTTTAGAGCGTGTCGTTTCACGTCTTGGCTCACAGAATATTCCTCGAGGGAGATTTCCGTCAGGATCGTAGGAGAAAGTGTGCAAAGGAAGTCTATTGCATAAATCTGCAAGACCTTCTACGAGACACACGATCTGCAGTGACAATTCGACTATAAGAATTTAATATAAAAACTGAAATCTGAGCACAGTTTGAGATGCGGACATCTAGAGGACATTAAGAGGGTCTGTCTCTCAGGAGAACGACCTGAGATTCTGGGGACTAAATCCCAAATCTCAGTTTAATCTCCATTAAATCTCACTGTTGTCTAAGAAACACAATCCTATAGTCTGAAACAGAGCTCTTTTATGATTTTTCTTACCTATGGCTAACCATGAGCCACAGTTTTTGTGTCAAACAAGCAAGCCAATAAAAGCAAACAGGAACAACGGTTTAAAACTGAACCTTCTTCCTCTTTCACATTTAGTCATATTTGAATATTTTCTTAAGGGAATATTGATAATCAAAGCACAAATAGCATTATGTTTCACCTCTGTATCTATGCAACAAAACAATAAATAACTCAATACATACAGTTTAGCCGATATAAACGACATTTAGTGATTCGTAATACTGATATTTTCTCACTATTATTGAACTAGAAAAGTCTTGTCTAAAAGTAGAGTTTAAAAGATAACACTTTACATAAAGGTCCCATTAGTTAACATAAATGAATGCATTAACTAACAATGAATGAACAACACATTTGTTACAGTATTTATTCATCTTTGTTAATGTTAGTTAATAAAAAATAAAACTGTTCATTGTTAGTTCTTGTTAGCTCAAGTTAAAACGTTAAAAAATACAACATTTGATTTTAATATTGTATTAGTAAATTCACTTTAAGATTAATAAATGCTTTAGCATTTTTTATTGTTACAGTCGTTCATGTTAACTAATGCTAATGGAACCTTATTGTAAAGTGTTACCTTTTAAAAGTCTTTTTTTTTAGGATAATTCGGCCACTTTTTCCCAGTCATCTCAATGGCAGAAAGTGGCCCAATTTACCTGAATACACCGTAGATTTAATAAAGATTATAGCATTAAAACTAAAGTTTGTGAAATATCTTTGTAAACCCAACATCAATGCATATCAATGACTTGGACTTTGATTGTAAACATCAGACATTCAGATGACCATATTCCTCAAAAACCACCATAAAAACCATAATATGACCCATAAACCTCAGCCAAAGTGAACTTTGTGTGCAATTATAGAGTCGTTCTAGATAGAACAGCACGTGTAGCTCACAAAAACTCTCACGTCCTGCTCTCATACATCTTGAGACAACAGGAAGCCGAATATAGCACATTTGATAAAGTGAAACTTACTAAGACATACAACAGAGCTCTCCAAACCACAAGTTACTTTTAACATACCTTAAACAACTAACCTGGTTCGACGCAGATAAAGTGAGTGCTTACCTTGCTCTTCCAGGATGCCATTCGGTACTTTCTTGTCGACGGCTGTGATGACAGCTTTCCTCTGGTTTTTCAACCTAAAAGAAAGCGAAGAACATTAGGTTTAAACGTGAAGACGACATGTGGGACGATATCCTAACGTCAAATCTGTCTCACCAACGAAAACTCGAGCTCTTTTTCATCAGAGGCGCTGTTTCTCCACAAACACACCCTATATGACACGCTCTCTACCATATAAAAATCTGTGGGTTTACCACGGTGAGGCTGTGTATGAATAAATGCGTGTGTGTGTGTGTGTGACAGCATGTCTCAGTTCCTGGACCCACCCTTAATCAGAAAGAGGTGGAGCTTACAAGCATGACAGACTCACAGCGTTTGTGTGTGTGTGTGTCATACCTGAGGCAAAACCAGGTCAGCAACCCTAGAAAAAGCACCAAGACGGACAGACCCAGCAGTATGGGCAGGATGGGTGCGTTTGACTGCTCCGGGTCCTCTAAAGGAAGAAGGAGAGGCAGTTAAACCCACAGTGAACAAAAGAACAGGAAACTGGCCCGCGAACAGAGCCGCTGGAGCCGGAATGAACACACTTAGCTGCTCTGGCGCTGAGCGTATCAGTGAGGTATGGCAGCCAGTCAAGCTAAGACATTATTAGTGATTTAATAGAGTGCCTGCTGCTGTTTTGACTGCGAGATAAGCATCGCTCATTCGTTTAACAGCAGGTTTGACATGAATCACCCGCTTAACCCTGAGATCAGCACTTTACTGCAACCCAAAAATCAGTCTGCGTAATGCACCACAGATTTAACACAAATCCACATGGCCACACTGATGGTTATGTGATGCAGAACACTGAAAACCACCAGGAAAGATTAGCTGAAAAATCATCTCGCTGAAAAATCTTACACAACTACAAAAGCCGGTTACTGTTAGGGTCAGTAAACTTTTTGGCCACTGAGTTTCCATGACTTTTTCATTCATTTATTACAATGCCTACATTCTGAAATCAATTTTTAGAGGTTGCAATCACTTTACAAAAAAAATTAAATAAATAAATCTGAAAATGAAAAATGTTTACATATGTATGTATATGAAAAAGTATATATTATTTCTGAAAACATGTGACCATGGACCACAAAACCAGTCACAAGTGTCAATTTTTCAAAATTGAGATTTGTACATCATGAATAAATAAGCTTTCCATTGATGTATGGTTTGTTAGGATAGGACAATATTTGGCCGAGATGGCCGAGA
>NW_015537960.1:680649-687381 GCF_001515605.1 Sinocyclocheilus anshuiensis
TGACATGAATCACCCGCTTAACCCTGAGATCAGCACTTTACTGCAACCCAAAAATCAGTCTGCGTAATGCACCACAGATTTAACACAAATCCACATGGCCACACTGATGGTTATGTGATGCAGAACACTGAAAACCACCAGGAAAGATTAGCTGAAAAATCATCTCGCTGAAAAATCTTACACAACTACAAAAGCCGGTTACTGTTAGGGTCAGTAAACTTTTTGGCCACTGAGTTTCCATGACTTTTTCATTCATTTATTACAATGCCTACATTCTGAAATCAATTTTTAGAGGTTGCAATCACTTTACAAAAAAAATAAAATAAATAAATCTGAAAATGAAAAATGTTTACATATGTATGTATATGAAAAAGTATATATTATTTCTGAAAACAAAGGTCTACAAATGCAATATACATACATTTATATATATATATATATATATATATATATATATATATAACCTGAGATCAGCACTTTACTGCAACCCAAAAATCACAGTCTGCGTAATGCACCACAGATTTAACACAAATCCACATGGCCACACTGATGGTTATGTGATGCAGAACACTGAAAACCACCAGGAAAGATTAGCTGAAAAATCATCTCGCTGAAAAATCTTACACAACTACAAAAGCCGGTTACTGTTAGGGTCAGTAAACTTTTTGGCCACTGAGTTTCCATGACTTTTTCATTCATTTATTACAATGCCTACATTCTGAAATCAATTTTTAGAGGTTGCAATCACTTTACAAAAAAAATTAAATAAATAAATCTGAAAATGAAAAATGTTTACATATGTATGTATATGAAAAAGTATATATTATTTCTGAAAACAAAGGTCTACAAATGCAATATACATACATTTATGAGATTTGTACATCATGAATAAATAAGCTTTCCATTGATGTATGGTTTGTTAGGATAGGACAATATTTGGTCGAGATACAACTATTTGAAAATCTGGAATCTGAGGGTGCAAAAAAATCTAAATATTGAGAAAATCGCCTTTAAAGTTGTCCAAATTAAGTTCTTAGCAATGCATATTACTAATCAAAAATTAAGTTTTAATATATTTACGGTAGGAAATTTACAAAATATCTTCATGGAACATGATCTTTACTTAATATCCTAATGATTTTTAGCATAAAAGAAAAATCAATAATTTTGACCCATACATTTGCTACAAATATGCCCGTGCTACTTAAGACTGGTTTTGTGGTCCAGGGTCTCACACACACACACATATATATATATATATATAACAATTTCTCTTATGTGGTTAGCATTGCCAAATGAGCAACAGGAACAAATTTTGTACACAAAATAAATAATATATATTTAAATATGTTATAATATAGTATAATGTTATAAATATGTTATAATGATATATATTTAAACATACATTTACAATGTTTTAGGTATGAAATCTAGCGCAACCTTGAGCGAAACAGCTGTTTTTACACAGATGCTGGTTTTCAAACAAATGACTGTTAGAAATATCAAACTTAATGAGAAAAAAAGGAGTTTATAGTTAAGTAGGAGAGCTAACCCTAATGAATTAATGAATTAATTAATTAAAATAAGTGAATGAATGAATAAATAAATAAATGCACCAAAAAAACTGTAATTACTTTACACTGTGAGAAACTAGCACACAATTTAGAATTATTTGACTGCAAATGACTGACCAATCAGAATCAAGTCTTCCCGAGAGGAATGTTATAATACCATATGCAGCTTACAGTAAATACGACATTTTATTTTTTAAGAATTTATCTTCAGTGAAGGTTAAATTGCTAATTACAATTATTACTTATATATTACTTATAAATGTTTTGCTCTGCATTTAGAATCAAAAGGATTTGGGACAAAAAAACAGCAATGCTCATTTTATTATTAATACTATTATTATGTTAACTCTAAATAATAAGCACTTACCACTGCTATTGCCGTTTGTTGAATTGAATGTGTTTGGTTGTGTAGTTGCAAATGTCAGGAAAAAAACAAGGACCATTGTGTCTGCAAGAGAAGAAGAGAACATATCAGTAGATTATTTAGAAATATTCATATAATTTAATGTCATTTCTTTAATTAAACGTGACTGTACATTACAGTCTATTCAAAAACAACGGAGCAGAAAGATACAGTATCGCTGCATGGAAAAATGTCTCATTACTTCTCCACTAGATGTCACCAAAGCCATTCAAAAACAGTTCCAGTACAAACGCTTCAAACCCCAGAGCATCTCTGCACTGACATTTAAAACAGAGCTAGATGCAAACCCATAAACCTCACTTTCACACAGATTAGATATGATTATTTACTTTAATCGTATTTATTTGGGGGATTTTAAGTGCTTATGGTGTTAAGCGGATTAAACTGAGATAAAACATTCTCACATCTGAATCAATCTGTGAATTTAGAGGTGTTCAAAAATAATGTGCATGATTATTTGCTGTTTTCCGTCAGCGTTTAATCTGCATTATTACGTGCCTGACACAAGACTAGATCTCTGCTTTCACGCATGCTTATTACACAAACGGCGCACAATAAGTTATGCATTTAATCCAAAGTAAAAGTAAAAGTGATGCTTGAAAGCAAATAATCAGAAATTCAGAGCAAGTTTTTGAATGCAGGCCGGCCTGTATCTTCTCTATCTGGAGGGCAGATGTCGTGGGCTACTTCTGGACAGGAAAAGCCATGAGGACTCAGCTGTGCTATCAGAGACACTATAAGACACTCCACAAAACACCCACACACAGCCACTGATGCTCTTCATTGAGAAAATGAAGGTGCTGCTGCTAATTCACTAAACCAGCACAATGCATATATAACAGACGGAGCCCTGTGGTCCTGCAATGCAAACCTCTCAACGCTAGAAAGAATCACCAAAAATGGTCTATCCCTCCAAAAATGTCTGAAATAATTTTAGATTGAACTTAATTTGAACTACACTACTTTATTCCTAATATGTTGGCACTCTTGCATAATTATGCATACACTTTTAATCTAAATTTGAGTTAAATGTGATCTGCATGGAGTATTTGCACTTCATGAAAAAAGTAAAGATGAAATCAAAATTCAAGCCATTTAGATTCTCAACAAGAAGTTGCATTCGCAAACATTTCTTACTTCTGTAATTTGACATATTTATAAGTGAAACTGGATATGCAATGAGGAAAAAGAGAAGGAGATTCTATGCATTGGAAATGCATTGATTGTTTGCTAAGACCAAGAATATGTATTAAGGTGGTAATTAAGGATTTCACACTGATTTTAACACACATTCCTGGTCATAATATGCATAATTCGTTGGTGCAGGTTATTCCAAAAATATACAAAAGTTTGGGGTCTGTAAGATTTTGTAAAGTTTTTGTCTCTTCTGCTCATCAAGGCTGCATTTATTTGATCAAAAAACACAGCAAAACAGTAATATTGTGAAACAGTTGTACTGCTTCATGTTTTTGTGGAAATGTGCGTTCATTTTTTTTTTCACGATGATTTGATGAAAAGAAAGTAAAATTACAGCATTTATTTGAAACAGAAATGTTTTGTAAAATTATTTTCTTTACTGTCACCTTAATGCAACCTTCCTCATTAAAAGTATGATTTTCTTTAAAAAAAAATAAATAAATCTTACGGACCTTTCTTTAAACTTTAAAAGAGCCAAGACCACAAACAAGGCCACAAAAATGTGTTCATCACACCACGGGTGAACTGCAAAAAAGCTAAAAGCTTATAAATTTGAGAAAAATAATGGAGAGTTACACCCTCAACATACACTTTCCTTTATGCATACATATATACATTTGAACCTAAAATCCTGATGCAAAAACAACCACTATTTTGTGCTGCATTTTCATTGTACACCAGGCTTTCTCCCTGGTAACCTCTCAGGCTGCATCGTTCATCAGGCGGGGTGTGAATAAAGTGCTTTCTGCATTAGCTGCTGTGATAAAGTGTGATCAAATGCTGCATTTTTCGATAGTATCCCAGAGCACGCTGGAGTCTGGGCAGCGGCAGAGTATTTGAGTCGATACAGTATCCCACGGCAATTAATAAAGACCTGAGAGCTGCCTGCAGCGGCATAAAGACTAATGGCAGAATTTTAATGAGAAGAAATGACCCTCCCTGTATCATGCGGTATGAGACCGCTAGCAAAGCCTGAGAAAACAAGTGCACAGGTAAGCATGAATATATATATATATATATATATATATATATACATATTCCATAACACGTGCTTAGATTGCATCCAAGTGCATGCAAATAAATGAAAGCACTCTTACAATTTAGCATATGCTTTCTATCCAGAGGGATTTCTCTATGTCTCTGTGGAGATTCCTGGGGTGAGATGTATTGTTCAAGGGCACAGTTTTCCTCAGTGACAATGCTTTCTCTCACACACACACACACACACCACCTGCACATTGGCGTGTTTTTGCTGGGACACAGTGGGGAACTGTTAAAGTAAGTGGAGCAAATCAGTGACACACATAAATCTTGTGTATAGCCACACTTTGGAGCAGCCAATGGACTCCCAAATGAGTCTGACGAATCTGTCTCTCAAGACTCCAGTGTGTTAATAGACTGTGAGTTGCTTCCTCCACGTCCCATTCCTTTAGAGATAGAGTTCACCTCAAAAAGTGTACATTTTGTCATTGTTTACTCATACTGTTTCTTGCATGAAATACTAAAGGAAACGTATAGACTGAGTCTGTTTTCTATACAATGAAAGTGAATGAATGGAGACTAGTGCTCCACAAACAACAAAAATATATTGTAAAATTAATCCATATGATTTGTGTCCTATAGCGAGGATGCATTAAATTGGTCAAAAGTGACAGTCACAAAAAAATTGCATTTATTCATTAAAGAATACTAAAAAAAAAATAAAGTGTCATGGTTTCTGTGGTTTCTTATAATTGTAATAAATGTTTCTTGAGCAGCAAATCAGCATATTAGAATGTGGCACTGAAGACTGGAGTAATGATTCAGTTTTGATCACAGGAATAAATTACATTTTAAATATCTATTTAAATAGAAAACAGTTATTTTAGTTTTTACTTACAACTTTTAAATTTACAATTAACTTGTAATTTAAAAAAAATATTTTTTAAAAATATTTTTAAATGACTATAATTTTAATACACATTCTAATTATTATATTAATTAATTAATGTATTTATTTATTTTACTGTTTTTTTATCAAATATATGCAGCCTTCAAAAACATAAAAAATCTTTCTGAACCCAATTTTTTTAACAGTATATTTTGCCAATACAGATAGACTAAAATCAATTGTTTTCAAGGTTACAGTTGAATTTAGGCATCACAACATTATAATTTACAGTAAAAATTATTCATTTTTTTATATTAACAATCTTTGATAAAGATGTATTAGATACAAAACTGTAATTATTATTATTATTATTTTTTTTTAAATCTTTGAGCGTTAAATAATGGCAACGGTATAGTAATCTAACTTTAAAAATAAGAAAAATTAATATGCACAATTACATATTCAAAATCGATCAATTAAAAAAATAAATATTATGTCCGCTAATAATCGATTAGGTACCAATATACAGTATTATGCATAAGGTAAACAATGACTATTTTCATTTTAGTCTTATTGAATCTTAAACAAAATTACCACTGATGCTAACTTTTATCTTCACATAATTACAGTCTCCTCCTTTCATCCGCGTCTCACACTTCCCTCGGTCAGCGAGCATGTGATGTGTTTGTTCTGGCTGTGCTCAGGACTGCTCTGCTGTCTTGGCCCACAGCAGATAGGCCACTTCTGAGTCTCATTATTGTAAACAGGTCATGGGGTAAAGCTAGCAGACAGGCTCCTTTCATACGAAAGACATTTGCAGATAGCCTTGGGTGAGGCCTTATACCGTCTTCAACATGTGTCGGAAACGGCCCGGGATGCACTCGCTGTATTAAATGGTAAGTGAGACTATCTCAGTTTTGTGTGTGTGTGTGTGTGTGTGTGTGTGTGTGTGTCTGTGTGTGTGTGTGTGTGTGTGTGTGTGTGTGCTAACTATGAATTAATAACGCTCTGCCGTGGGGTTTTTCAGCCCACACAAAAACTCCCAGTGACCACTTGCTGTATAAATGAGGAACACTCCTCATACATTTCCTTATGCAATCAGCGAAAGCAAGAATGAAAGTATATGTATGCTTGTGTATGAAGTGTGCAAATATGTATTTGTGTAGGTTGAATGTGTCGGACCAAATTCTCAGCGCACATGAATCTAGTGTATGTTGAGTATTTCTCTACTCCAAAACCTAGTGAATTCCATTGATATCTACATAGGCAGCATCCAAACTGAAATAGAAATAAAACCTCAGAAGTAGCTGATGTAGACTTAATTTCTACACAGGAAATAATTCAGCTCTCCTAATGGAAAATTTATAGGAGACAACTCGCTTCCAACTGAATTTGGCAATAATAAAATACAATATGTTAATAATCATAAAAAAAAAACACATATATTGGGTGAAACAGGGCATATTAATTTAACACAAAAATGTAAATGATTCATTATTAAAATTCAAAACAACAATTTATAATAATAATAATAATTGTTGTTGTTGTTGTTATTTTAAGTATTGAATGATACATTTAATATAAATGTTTACTATGTGTGTGTGTGTGTGTGTGTGTGTGTGTGTGTGTGTGTTTAAAATGATTAAAGATGAAAAGTGTTATATATT
>NW_015537960.1:687455-705205 GCF_001515605.1 Sinocyclocheilus anshuiensis
TATGTGTGTGTGTGTGTGTGTGTGTGTGTGTGTGTGTGTGTGTGTGTGTGTGTGTGAGCGTGTGTATAGTATATACATATTATTTCAATATATTTAATATATTTAGCAATTATTATTATTATTATTATTATTAATGATTGTTTTGCATTTTTATAATTTTATACATTACATTTCAATTTTTTTATTACTTAATATGCTCTGTTTGACCCAATAAATGTGTGAGCTGTGTATTTTTATGCTTATTAACTTATTATTGTATTATTGCAGCAATATTTAAAAAACAATAAAGCCAATATTTATATAAAGTATATAATAAATAAAAATAGTTTAAAAGCTTTAGTGCAAGTCTTAAAATTATGTTTTTAATATTTATGAAGTAAATTATAGTATTCTTCCTCTCTCCATGCAGACTGCTGGCTACACTGATTTTACAGATTCCAGGAGCTGCTTACTACAGGAAAAAACACCATAACCATCCCAACAGCATGCTCAAATCATCAGCTTATCATCAGGTGACGCGTGTGTTTTTAGCTACCTGAAAAACACACCTGAACTGCATCTCAGCTTAAAAACAGTTTGCCGTTTCTGTTTACAGTAGAGGTACAACAGAAAATGATTGCGGGGGAAGGATTACAAAATGTCTGGATTCAACACACAATGCCCGCATGCACTGCACCTCAACATGCCAGTGCATGTGTGCAAGCCAAATCAGACAAATGTGTGTACTGAGGCCGAAATCAAAAATACAAAGGTTCATTTAAAGCTGAAGTCTGAAATTTCTGCACCACGAGTGCATAAATAAAAACACAATGTTAAATTCTACATTTTCTCATTTCATATTCTTACAAAGTTAATTGCGCCTGCTGCTAGACACTGATATACAGATTCAAAACTTGTGGCCAATGTTTAAGATGTTTTTAGCACTTTTTCCCCCTCATCTCGTACTGCTCTATCTGTAAAGTCTATCTGGACATGAACTTCACAGAACCACAGTGTGATTTTAGCACTCTGTCATACTCTTTTGACCTCAAAGAGCGATTCTGCCACATGAAGAGCTCATCTGCACTATAAAAAGATGACTGATAAGTGTTAAAGACTATGACCACTTTAAGAATGACTATATTCTAAAGCCACAGAATTAAAGACAGAACAAACATGAGTCATGACTGTTTTCGTGCTGTTATATAATAATAAAAATAATAATTTACATATGTACAAAATAATAACGTATGTGTGTTATTATTATTATTATTATTCTAATTTTAGATCAAATATATAAGAAAAGGATTATTGCTAGGTCCCTTTTTTTACAGAAAGAGTTAAGTTTAATGAAAAATACAAAGTTTAATGTCACAATGCCAAAGAATCTTGGTAACTCTTTATAATAAGGTCTCATTTGTAAACATTAGTTAATGAGTTAACTAACACAAACAATATATTTTTAACATTTATTAACCTTTGTTAATTAACTAATGTTAACACGACTTTTGATCTTAAAATGTATTAATAAATGCCGATATTAATATTAACTATGATTAATAAATGCTGTGTAGATGCTTTATTTATTGTTAGTTCATGTTAACTAATGTAGGTAACTAATGTTAACAAATGAAACCGTATTGTGAAGTGTTACCAAAATCTTAATAGTCCTAAAAACAGGCTTCATTTTCTTCAGGCAAAATACAATTTGTTGCTCATTTCTTTTGTTATCTGTATGAAATATGACTCAGACATGTTCTAGACAGGTTTTCAGCCAAATCATCTACTAAACTGAGGATGAACTTTGCTGGACTTGCCATTGGACTTTTTTTTTTTTTACTGCTTTCTACAATACTGCTGTCTCTAGGAAACTAAGCGAGGGATATTTGTCCTGGCGGGGGCTGATCGTCTAATTCAGACAAATCTCAAACAAACTCAACCTTGGAGGACGCATTAAAACGACCCCCGGAGTCAAACCAACAGAGAGCAAGAGCCTTTTCATTTTCTCATTCATTCTCTGCCTCTAACAATCCTTTTAGATCACATTTAAGTTGTATGTTCCTTCTTTCAGTTTTTCATGAATATCCTCATCCTTCCGTTTTATTACTCAGGCGTTCTTTATGTTCTCTTTTATCGGGACGGTCCATCTGCCATGTGAGTTTTATATGCTGACCTATTTAAGAAAAAGAAACCTTGTTGACTCATATTACAATCACATTACACAAACCCACAGCAACCACCAAACAACAACAGTGCATTAACTGTTCAAAGTGAGTCTTGACTGGCAAGCTAACCGTCCAACCAACTTCCAATGATGCCATGTTTGCCTTCGGTGCAATGAAAGCTTGCATTAATGCAGGCCTGAATCAGAGGTCACACCAGAGACGCAGCGGCCAGAATGATGCCAGACAGCCGGCTCATCATCTTCCTGAGGGTTGCCATGGGAACGTGACAACCAATGTGGTTTGATAAACGAAGATTGCGGCCTTGGGCTCTGAATCACAAACACACACGCACATACAATCCCAAAAATACACTAGGCCTTTAAAAACGAGGAAATATCAAAACTCTGTTTGTACAGGCAACTATTTTTGGGACAGCTATATTTTATCATAATGTGACACTCTGTCGAATATATTGACCACAAGAATTCATTTACAGAGTGTATTTTTAGTTCAGAAATCACTCATTTCAGTCTTGAAATCTTTCCTGGAGAAGCACAAACTGACACACAAATCAATTCTGCTCCAGCCATCTGCAGATTGACTGATAAGCTAATGCTGCTTATGCCTTTAAACAAGTATATTGCATCTGTCATAGACTAACAAGATCTGTTGCCAGATCTTGGCTGAATAAATCAACCTGATTTTATCGGAGTACTGCTGAAGCCAAACGGTCCATTTGATTTTGTGCATCGGCCAAAAGTGTCTTCTTGTTTCAGGGCTAATGGTGACTTGGGGATGAACGACTCACTGTCTTTTCACAAATCTATTGTTTTCTTTTTCTATAAATGAACAGTTTCTGTTAAAAATGGGAAGTTCTGTCAATAATTATCGGTCCCTTTAAGCCAAGCAGTTTAAAAACATAGGGAAATTATCAATTAAACAATTAAACTTAAATACTATTTCATGACACACAAAATATGTATTAAACATTATATGCATTGATGTTGTTATTGTTAATTTAAAAACGTTTATGTTAATTGAAATAACGCTGGAATAATATGAAGTATGAGTATTACCGTATTGGCCCGAATATAAGACGACCCTGATTATAAGACGACCCCCCTTTTTCTAGATGTACCTTTTGGAAAAAGGCTTTTTAAAAACCAAATCTTGTTTTTTCTCAGTAAAACACATTTTGTCTTCAATTATTTTCATATTGCATATTTTTCCTATTTAAATTTTTGTTTTGAAAGTATAGTAAAACTGGTAAAATGTACCAGCAATCACATTTAAAAAATATACACTTTTTGATATACCATTAAAAAAACAAAAAAAAACAGGTAGCCCATCTGAATTAGGACATTTAGGCTATCCATCTAATAGTAGCCTACCAAAATCTTATTAACAGTAGAAGTTAAATCTTACTGTAGTCTTCAAATCTGGGTACTGTCTTATGTTTTAAAATCACAAAGGGAGTTTGGTCCCATCAGGCTAACGTGACAGTCACGACTCATGCAGCTGTAAGGTTTTCTTTTTCTTTTGTTTTTACTCGCGATCTTTACAACACACATTACATTACGTATTTCATGGCACACTCGTTTTATGCGTATTTGGCGCCACCTATTGTTGTGGGTGTATTATTGACATGTCAAAGTCTAGACCCTGAATATAAGACGACCGCGTTTTTTCAGATGTATTTCCAAGAAAAAAACATCGTCTTTTATTCGGGTCAATACGGTAGTTGATAAACCTAAACTTGTGTTTAGAAATGTTGTCTTGACAACTAACTGAAATAAGCTGAAATTGCATGCACCAGTGCAGCTATCATTAATTAAAAGTAAAACTATAAGAAAAAAATGTTAATTGAAATTATATAAAATATCAATATTAGATCAGAAACTAAATATTTATGTTTTTAAAAATTTTGAAATGTTGCTTTGACAACTAACTGAAATAAAATAGGTTTAAATTAAATGCACCAATGTTCTTATTGTTAATTAAAACTAAAATTAAAAAAAAACTTTTTGTTAACTGAAAAAACATGGAAATAATATGAAATATGAATATTAGATGAGAAAAAATTTTAAATAAACATTTTTTGTTGTTAATAGAAGTGTTGCATTGGCAACTATCTAAAATAAGATTGTTAAAGTACTAAAATGACTAATTCTGATATTTATATGATATAAAGCTAAATAACAATAAAATATAAAATTACTAAAACTAAAATTAAAATGAAACCTGAAGATTAATTCAATTAAAATATGAGTAAATGCTATAATAATAGGCCTATAAATAATACAAAAATAGCACTGACATGCTCATAAGAACAAAACCAAACATTTGCTTAAGAAGCACAAATTACCAAAGCCCTCCATATTGTTTAAGTAATAAAAGTGCACTGTTGTAATCATATATATTTTTTCTGTCCTCTTGTGATTTTTTCCAGAACACTTTATTTTCCAATAAAACCCCACTGTTTACTGAAAGAGGCCCAGCAGCTGGCCAAGGCAAATAACACGGATCAATATTGAACTGTTCCATGACCACAAGTACATTTCAAACAGATACCCTGTTGAACACCCAACTACAGTTTGAAAATAGACATCTGGCAAACTTTACCGGAGCTTTCTTTGAAAATGGGTGTGTGTTGACAGATGTGACATACCATTTTACATTACAAAATCTGATCGTCAAACTGTGATTCAAATGAAATGAAAGGGCCTTTTCCCTGAGCACAAATTAATCTTAAACAGATCAAGATTATCAGATTAATTCTAGGGTTTATACTTTAGTTGAGTGATGTGCATTTTATGAAAATCTGCACTGATGATCTTGAAGTTTTTGAGAGATTGATATTTGACTGGAATAAAATTTTAAATCACACAGGATCCTACAGGTGAGAAAACATATATTAAGTCACATGATCAATTGTAATTGTGGATTAAGTAATAAACAACTGACTCTGATTTCAGGAGAAATTAATTATGTTGATAATTTGCCAGTCAGTTTCAATTGTTTAACTGATTTTCTCAGTTTTATTGCTAACCTCATTTCAATGCTAAAATTTCAGTTTTGACATCCCTTAAGGTCTATATGTAAAAATATCTGAGCAAACATAAAACTGGCTTGATACTGACTCGACAACACCTACAATTAACATTTATACAGACAATCAATTTGTAAATACCACCAAGGTTAAAGTTTGCCTTATGAATATTAAGTAGGTAACATCTCTATAGAATATGGAACACCAGTATAAACTAATTAATATTCATGAGTCCAGTGTAAGAACCCGCCCACAAACCCACTGCATTGCTTCAGAAGACTTGGAATCATATACACCACTTTCATGTACTTTTAGGATGCTTTTTATCCTTTAAATTATTAATATAATTCTTAACACGAACCATTTATTCTGTGATTAATCCCTAACAACTTTTCAGAGCATGCTAAAGCTTTTATTTTGACACAACACAGCAGGTTGAATCAGATCATTCTCAGCCTGCCACATCACAGAGTGTGAGCAGAATTCCTCAGAGACGCTTTCCAGATGCCCGGCTCTCAACCTGACAGACTAGCAGCCTGCCGTGCCGTGAGGGAGCAGATTGCCAGTGCCATGTTGTTGATTAAGGTTGCATAAGGCTGTTTCTCGCTCGGACTGGCTTGTGAGAAAAAAAAAAAACTATAAAAATCTGGGCCGCACTGGATTTACACTGAGCGCTATTGTCCTGTTCACACACACACACACACACACACACACACACACACACAAACCCTGCTCTCACAACAAGAGGCCACTGATCTGAGCCCCTTCAGGCTGAGTGTGTGTCTCTTTCCCTGCAGGCCAGGTCACATGAGAGAAGGCATCATACAGAGGGGCGTGGCCACTGTCAGCAGTCTGACCAATCAGAGAAAATCAAGAGGTAAATATTCTGATACACCTGCACACAGCTGCAATAACCTGCATTAAAATCTGAGACTAAATCACAAATCTTTGACAGTTTAGTCAACATGATGCTTCAATTGCAACCCATTTTTACTTTAAAATCGGACGCATTTCTGAATGAAACAGGATATGGAACCAGAATGAAAAATGTAAGCCAGGACTTGATTTTAATGCAAGAGTGTGATTAAACTAAATTTATTAAAAATCATTTTCATTGACAGAATAGTTGAAATTGAAAAATGTAAAATTAACCTAACTCAAATAAAGTTAAAGTTGAAGCTGCAATCCATTTTACTTCTAAAATTTGACATATTTCTGAATGAAAAATTTTCATTGACAGAATAGAGTTGAAATTGAAAAATGTAAAATTAACCTAACTCAAATAAAGTTAAAGTTGAAGCTGCAATCCATTTTACTTCTAAAATTTGACATATTTCTGAATGAAACAGAATAATGATAATAATAATAATAAAAAAAAATTATGATTGAAAATAATTTCTAAATTTAAATGTAGATTTGATCCATGTGGAATTGATTAATGAAAGTGTTGTTATTAAACTAAAACTATTAAAAAATATTTTAGTTTACTGAAATAAAGCTGAAATAAAATATAAATATTAGATGAAAATAAAAACTTAAAAAATGAGAAACAAATTTAAGTTGAAGCTGCATTTGCAATTCATTTTAATTCTATCATTTGACATTTTATTCATGTGGAATTGATTAATGCAATTGTGTTGATTTTTATTAGTTTTAGTTTAAAAACATTTTCATTAAATGATGATGATTTATTAAATGAAGATGGTTAATTAAGTGATGATTAAATTGTAAAACTTAAAAAAAAATGTAAATGAGAATTAGAAATGTTGGACATTTATAATACTTTTAAAGTGTTGTTTTGTTTTCATTTTTAGAGCGTAACTGTCTATCCTCATTCACTTTCATAACTATAAGAGCAGTACAAATATTGTGTGAATGTCTCACAAAAGGAAGTATGTTATATGGGTTTGGAACATAATTGACTTGACTTTTCCACGAACCTGCTGATTACAGCCAGACGGTGTTTCAGCATCTTTAACAATGGTAAAACACATGAGATGTCTCTCCCCCTCACTCTGTTCAATCTCTCATGTCTCTCTGCAATCGTTTGAGTCTTTTCATTTCCTGCGGTGTCTCGGCTCAGGACCAATCAAAGCTGGGATTGCCTCCCCTGGTTTCCTGCATGGATTTCATGTCTCATTGCTAAAATGTCAGCACACACAACACACATAAACGTGCACACACACTCTTTCTCTCTCACAATGGGATATCTGATTAAACAAGAGAGTGTCATAATGTCACGGCTCCCACTGGTTTGTCTCTGTTTGTGACTGTCCTGAATGGAGACAATCAGTCTCGGGTAGGTGGAGCTTATAATGAGAGCTGGACTCTGATTGGCTATTTATTACGTGTGTAAAATTATGCTAATATTTCTTCTATCCCAGATCACTATGTTGAGACAAGCAGTGTGTAAGTTGATCAGCATATTAGAATGATTTCTGAAGGATCATGTGACACTTACGACTGGAGTAACGATGCTGAGAATTCAGCTTTGCACCACAGGAATAAATTACATTTTAACATATATTCAAATAGAAGAGCGTTATTTTAAATTGTAATACTATTTCACAATATTACTGATTTTATTGGATTTTTGATCAAAAAAATGCAGCCTTGTTGAAAAATCTTACCAATCCCAATCTAAATTTGTCCCATCATATGTCTTCATAAGACTTTGAATATAGTGCAGCAGTCATACTGACTATTTTTATGGTGCAATTAGTCATTTTTGGCCCCCATTCAGCCAGGACATTGTCCTTTTGTGTCCCACAGATGAAAGACTGTCATACGGGTTTGGAACAACTTGAGGGCGAGTGAATGAATTTGAATTTAAAAAATGCCATGACAGAAGAGAACAGCAAAGCTCTTGTAAATGTCAAATGCATTGAATGAGAAGGCCAATCAGAACAACAATCTCCAGCCTGATAGATGAACGACACTTCCGCTCGGCATTTGGGCCACATTCTAATGAGCAACTATGAGTGTATGTGTGTTTCTATTAGAGTTCATGAATGCGTGAGCGATTCGCATCGATTTTGCTGACAATATAAAATCAAGCTACATTGTAAATATCATGAAGTGTGCTTGTATTTGGCCATTTAACTGTAATTGAAACTCCTGTAGTGAACAATTGCTAAGTGAATCAGTTCAAACTGTTTTAATGAACTTTCTTTGAAAAACTAGAAAACATGGCTGATTATGTAAAATAAATTTTGTCTTGCATTAAAACATCTAATCAACATCACCTTTTTAAGCTGTTTTATACAAAATATACATTGCCATTAAAAAGTATGCATTAATTTGATCAAAAGTGACACTAAAAACTTTTATAATGTCACAAAAGATTTATATTTCAAATTAATACTTTTCTTTTGAACTTTCTTTTTATCATTTTTCATTCTGGAAAAAAAAATACAGTTTCCACCAAAATACAAAACTTTTTTCAGCATTGATAATACGAAATATTTCTTGAGTATCAAATCAGCATATTAGAATGATTTCTGAAGGATCATGTGACACTGAAGACTGGAGTAATGATGCTGAAAATTATTTCCTTTCCTGTGCAGCCAGGTTTCCTGCTCGAGTTGACACACACTTCTTAACCTTTGGATAAGATACATACACTCACACACACTCCTTAAACAAGTCCTGGATGCTACACACACGTGCACACACACACACAGGTTTGTTTTTATGGTTTATGGGGACTCTCCATAGGCATAATGGTTTTTATACTGTACAATTTTATAATATATTACAATAGAAAACAGTTATTTTAAATTGTAAAAACATTTCACAATTTTACTGTTTTTACTGTATTGTTGATCAAATAAATGCAGCCTTGGTGAGCATTAGAGACTTCTATCAAAATCATTTAAAAAAATCTTAAAGACTCCAAACTTTTGAATGGTAGTCTACAAACAAAAGGCCAAAAAATGTCACCCATCCCTAGTGTGGATGAGAGACAGAGGGACCGAACAAGGAGAGAGAGAGAGAGAGAGAGAGAGAGTGTGTGTGTGTGTGTGTGTGTGTGTGTGTGTGTGTGTGTGTGTGTGCGCAGTGTAAGCACATGCTGTCCCCCATCTGCCGACTGATAGGTTATTTCCTTTCCTGTGCAGCCAGGTTTCCTGCTCGAGTTGACACACACTTCTTAACCTTTGGATAAGATACATACACTCACACACACTCCTTAAACAAGTCCTGGATGCTACACACACGTGCACACACACACACAGGTTTGTTTTTATGGTTTATGGGGACTCTCCATAGGCGTAATGGTTAATATACTGTACAAACCGTATTTTCTATTGCCCTACACCAACCCTACCCCTAAACCTACCCCTCACAGGAAATTTTCTGCATTTTTAGATTTTCAAAAAAAGCTCATTCTGAATTATTTATAAGCCTTTTGAATTACGGGGACACTGAAAATGTCCTCATAAATCACCTTCTCGTTGTAATACCTATGTCATACCCATGTTATACAAATTTGTGTCCTCATAAACCACATAAACATGCACACACACACACACACACACACATTGTCTATCCACAGACACGCTTGCACAAAACCCACTGGAATGTCTCCATGTTTTCAGGCCTCTGTCTGTGGAGCGTTCGGTAACAGCGCTGATAATAAGAGACACTGTTCCAGCGAAGCAGCAATAACAAGAACAATGAGAAAACAAAAAGAACAAGAAAAATCCTTTGAATATTCCTGCAGACGCTGAGAGGATCAGAGAGTGTGACTGTGCTGAACATGCAGCTTTCGTAACCACACGCAATATGATGAACAATCAGAAAATGTGTGAAATGACCCTGACAGGCCAGACTTTCTACGCTTGGATAGAATGAATGAAATAGGCTCTTAAAACATAAATTAGACCATTTATGTGTCTGTATCAAGTTATTATTTTCAATTTCAGAGGCAAGCATATTTAAAGGAAATAAGAGTTTGACGAATTATGTCAACATACTCAAAAATCCCTCCTCGGCCCATCAAGAAACTGTCAAAACGGCTTGCTCAGAAATCATCACATACTGACATCACAACCACGAGCCAATATACAACCGATCATATTTACATATCAACATCTACTCTGTATTTAGCAACTACACAAACTGTAGGCTATCATTAGGGCTGGGTATCGAGTTCGATACTTTTTAGGCACCGACCGAAATGCCTCGATACCATCGAGTATCGAAAAACGTCTCGTCGTTCGGTACCAAATTTCGATAGCTAAGGGGTTAATCTCATCAGCGTCAGTGAGCCAATAAGCCTGCAGCACTAGCCGGCGTGTTCGACTAAAAGAAGTGCAGCGCAGATCGATCAGTGTTTGACATCCGCGAGAGCGATTCGAAAGCGCACGGAGCAGTCTGCTCTCTTTAGCTCTCGTGGTACTGTAATACACCGATCGGTCTGCACAGTCAGTCCGCGTCAAGTCGAACACACCTACTAGTTTACACCAGTTACACTCAGAGATGTGGCGCACACGTGAGGCTGTAGTTTGAATGCGTCCCAGCCCCCTTAGATGTAAGGCTACATTTACACTGGACTGCGTTTCAAGCCGGCTTTCCACTATCTCCGACAAACAACAGACGATTATTCAGTCATTCATTTCCAATGGAGAATAGCGCGGGAGCTGCGTGGAGTTCCGATCATATGCAGATGTCCGTTCTAATGTGTGTTTTGGCCATGTAATGTTGTTGAAATTAACTTGGAAGCTGCTAATGCTCATCAGTAAATCAGTGGAAATTAAATAGAAATCATGATTCTGTCTGAGCTATGCGTTTTAAAACGAACACACACTAGTGTAAATGTAGCCTAACAGATGTGTAAACTGAAGACTATTTGAGCTTTATTAAAACTATTTGCACTGATTTATTGTGTTTGTTACATTTTGTTCCTTTGTGCAGTGGTTCAGGAGATGAGTCTTTGAGTTTGTATAAACATCAACAAGCTCAACAAAACCAAAGTTTTTTTTTTTTAGATAATGTAATCTTATTAAAATTGATTTCATAAAATTGATATCGAAAAAATTATCGTTCAGGAACCGGTATCGAAGTCAAGGTATCGGTATCGGTATCGAAAATTTTTGAACGATACCCAGCCCTAATAATGCATCTTGCTATATGCAAACTATTGCATCACCTCTAAATAACACAGATTATTTGATACAATGATTACACATACACTATGCTAAACTGCTCAAATGTTTAACACTTGAAATGGCAATTCCGCCTATCAAAGCCTGAGGCCAGACTTCTCACCACCATCTCCGACAAACGACAAGCGACAGACCGGTCATTCATTTCCAATGGAGAATAGCGCGGGAGCTGCGTGGAGTTCCGATCATATGCAGATGTCCGTTCATACTACACGACCGAAAGCGCGTGTTATGTGACCATTCATGCAAACTGTAGCATCATGCTACATTAGACAATAAATAAGATTTATATTCCGCTTTTACTCAAAACTCACTTTAAACCACCATCGAGTGTTTGTAATAACTTCCGATTGGCGTCTAATGTGTGTTTTGGCCATGTAATGTTGTTGAAATTAACTTGGAAGCTGCTAATGCTCATCAGTAAATCAGTGGAAATTAAATAGAAATCATGATTCTGTCTGAGCTATGCGTTTTAAAACGAACACACACTAGTGTAAATGTAGCCTAACAGATGTGTAAACTGAAGACTATTTGAGCTTTATTAAAACTATTTGCACTGATTTATTGTGTTTGTTACATTTTGTTCCTTTGTGCAGTGGTTCAGGAGATGAGTCTTTGAGTTTGTATAAACATCAACAAGCTCAACAAAACCAAAGTTTTTTTTTTTTAGATAATGTAATCTTATTAAAATTGATTTCATAAAATTGATATCGAAAAAATTATCGTTCAGGAACCGGTATCGAAGTCAAGGTATCGGTATCGAAAATTTTTGAACGATACCCAGCCCTAGCTATCATAACAGAGGTCATTTACAGATAGAAGTCTTAAAGGTACAGTAGCAAAAACTGCCAGTTGTCAAGTGTGAGGGAGAAGTTGGAAAATGGTCATTTAAACTATATTATGCCTATAGAGCAAAATAATAATAATAATAATAAAAATAGCATGCAATGACAACAAAAAAACTTTCTGACTTTTTCCAGCTACTTTGAGGAAATGTTGCCCTTACCTTGAGCAGTGATGTTTCAGTGTATGATTTGGTCCATTGTAGCCGGTGAGCTGTAGGAGGAATCCAACCGTCACATTGCTCCTTCACCCTTAAAGCATTCTGTCTCACACTCTCCTTCTCTCTAAGAACTCTATCTATCTATCTATCTATCTATCTATCTATCTCTACAGATCCACAGAATGAAGAGGTGCAGCAGAAATCCAGGAGCTCAATGCAGCAGCATAACGATACCTGGAGAAGAACAAGACAGACAGAGACTCAGGTTAGATGTTTATTAGCCAGTTATTATCTCAAAATAAACCATGACAGGACGATCAGGCCCCAACATGAAGCTTTTATTAAATGGCTACTTATTAAAACACATCAATAAATAAATGCACAATTAAACGCATAATTAAATGCACGAATAAATAAACGCATAAATAACAAATTTAATGTCTAAATAAATAAACGCATAATTAAGTGCACAAATAAACAAATGCATAAATGCATAAATACATTTATGTTAAAATAATTGTATTATGTTTGAAGAAAGAGACGACAAAGTGATTTGAGAACAAGCAATAAACTAGCACAGCTATAATAGGAAACTGGTTACCAGTGACAATGGTCAGTTATATAGTTTAGCGTTATTATATACAAATATTTGACCACAGAATGACACGACTGATCAATCAGAATCAAGCATTCCAGAAAGCCATGCAATAATGATCTTTACACAGTGAGAATGAGGATAGTGAACAATAAAGAGTCTTTAGATCTGATTTTCCACATTTCCACTCACATGCATGAAGGAAAAAAAACACTGAACTGTACATGGTAATAAAGAGTGTTCAATCGTGAACTAAATCAAATCACACTTCATTCATTCATTACTTTGTGAATAAATCCTTCATAAGTAATGAATGAATGAAATGTGATTTAGTTCACAATTGACCACTATTTATTTATTTATTTATTTATTTATTTATTTATGTATTTATTCATTTAATTATGTATTAATTCATTATTTGTTTATGCTTATATTTATGCATTTATTTATTTGTGCATTTAATTAAACGTACATAATCTGTACATTCATGCCCATAACACGAACAGTGCAGGATAGTCACATGCTGAAGTACATAGTGTTACAGGTTTGTTCAAGTATGAGCAACAGCATCACTGATACCAAGTGCCACTAATGATATTTCCTCTTAATAGCTCTCTCAGAATGAGTCTTGTTAAACACAACCATTTCACAAATTACACAGGAAATCAACTTCACGCCTCATTTCTGCTGAGCTCACTGTTGCTGTTTGTAATGGGAGTGAATATATTTAACAGCTCCCGATACTTCAGCCACCATCCAGCATTCACCAGCCGTTCATCCATCAGATTCAGATGGTGTTTTAAAATTTAAACAGCTCTCGGCATCGCCGCACATCGCAGAGATGACTTCTGTGTGTGATATAATCCCAGCAGCCCCTCCAGGGGACGCCATACATGAATTTCAATGAGCGCGAGAGATGGAATGGAGTGGGAGGAGGGTTTGGATAAAGACTGAGAAAAGGAAACACACTTGACAGACATGAGGAGGAGGAGTAGGAACAGACATGGGTGACAAAGTACAATTTATCTACCTGGGAAAAGCTGCAAGGGCACAGATTCCACACGCTTGTGCATTTCAGGCTGTTGCTATGGTGAACATCCAGTCTAGCAACCAGAATGAGTGGGGTTGCCATGCGGGTTACCAAGTTTTTTTGTTTACACACGCATGGAATCGTGGGTAAAGTGGCCACATCTCATTAGAATGTCTGTAAAATTGGCAATTCTTATTTTTTATGGAATAGTTTGTATATTATAAATCGTTATACAACTTTAACAATAATAGGTTAATGCATCATGTATTTATATTTCTCAATTTACAAAAAAATGATAACATGCTAACCATGTTTTTGCCCGATTAGAAAAATGTAAAATCACTTTATTTTTGTATTTATTTTATATATTTTATATAATTTTAGATTTTATAAATTTTATATATTTTTAATTATTAATATTAAAATCATTGTTACTCAAAAATGTAGTATTTATAAATATTTTAATTATTTATAATATTTTAAATCATGATATTAATAATAACAATATAATAGTAAAAAAAATAGATTTTACTTTCATATTTTTATTATTAATATTATAATGTAAAACAAATGTCCATCGTACGGGGCCCTCCTTTCAAGTGCTCCAGTTGGCCAATTTCCGGCCCCTGTTGCTCAAGACCGCCCTCCTTTTGGCTTTAGCGTCAGTCAAGCGAGTGGGTGACCTGCATGCACTGTCAGTCAGTGCTTCACGTCTTGAGTTTGGGCCTAACGACTGTAGAGTCGTCCTCCAGCCAAGACACGGCTATGTGCCTAAAGTGCTCTCCGTTCAGAGCACAAGTCATCACCCTTCCGGCTCTTCCCAATTCAGACGGCGAGCAGGATCCCAATCCACTCTGCCCGGTCCGGGCTCTTAGAGTGTATGTGGAGTGCTCTGGCTCGTTTCTGCACTCAGAGCAGCTCTTTGTATGCTTTAGAGGTCGCTCTAAAGGCCTGCCCGTTACGAAGCAGAGGCTATCTTGCTGGATAGTGGATGCTATAGCCTTCAGTGGGCTTACAGTGTCTTATAGGAGTAAAGGCCCACTCCACTAGGGGAATGGCCTCTTCCTGGGCTTGGTCCAGCAGGATTTCTATTGGTGATATCTGTGCGGCCGCTGGCTGGTTTTATAATTTGGATGTCCCTCCCCTCCAGGCACGGATTTTACAATATCAACAAAACATTGTGCTTTTGTAAAATAAAGGAAAAAAAACAGAGTGAGTAGTGACCATGTATCAGTTCCAGGAGCTGAGCTGACCTCAGATGCCAGGAGTGTTGCCACTGCTGGTCGCCGGATCTGTGTGCATTGCAAAGCAGTGCGTAGTAAGAAGCAACAAACACCATGGAAATGCCAGGCATACGATGTTCACTTATGTCTTAAGTTGAACAGGAACTGCTTTTAAGAGTGGCACAGAGATGTGTGACTGTGTATAGGGTGTAAGAATGGGCTTTTACAAACATTACACCATTTTTTTTCACTTGTACTGTTCCTGTTTGCACTGTTTTACCCCGAATGTCTGTTTTTGCATGGTTTTGCCCTGAATGTATCTTCTGTACCACTACATGTTTCATGTGTAAATTCAAGTATTAGTAAGATAACTCTTTCAGTAGGTTTGCTATGTGTAGGGTTATATTATACAGTTATATAGAGTGAACTCACTGATTTGAAGCAGGTAAGGTTTTTTTTTCTTCTTCTTCTGTCCACATAAACACCAAACACCTTGGAGATGCCAGGTACTGTATGTGATGCTATATATTTGAACATGATTTGTTTCCTGTTATGAGTGCATACTCAAATGTGCCGTTGACACTCATTTATATTTGGATTATATACTACTCTGATGTCTACTCTGGGCCAATCACAACATTCTGACGCACATGGCGCATTTACATCGCGCTGTGTACAGTAGTTCGGTTTGAAATCGTCTAATACAATGTCTCTGCCAAAAGCAGCTGCATGAATGTGAATGTTTGACATAAAAATGAAAACATCAACAACACTGACCGCGTATGTTCCATGTTTACACACACAACACAGGGAGGCACAGTCGTTTAGAGGTCATTTCTGGTTAATGATGCCACAGAATTTACTGGTATTTTCAAAATGATATGTGAATGATGCTTTACCGGTAAAAAGACGGAACGTCATTGCCTGTGTGAATGGCACATTTTTGTATTTACTGGTCCAAGTCTTTCCGGAAATTTTACAGTAATTTACTGGTATTACTGTGTGAAAGGGGCTATAGTCCACAAGAGAAAATAATAGTTGAATTTAAAAAAAAATTACCCCATTCAAAATGTGTTACCTGGATGATCCACAGCTGCTTTGTTTTGTTTTGTTATAGTTGTTCACGAGTCCCTTGCTTGTCCTGAACAGTTAAACTGCCTGCTGTTCTTCAGAAAAATCCTTCAGGTCCCACAAATTATTTGGTTTTCCAGCATCTTATGTTATATTATATTACTATTCCATACAAAATAATATTATTAGCATTTTAAAGTATTGTTTACTAAAACTTTACAAAATATTATATATTTTCTGTATACAAAATTGTATATATATATATATATATATATACACACACTAAACAAATATATACAACTTCCGTTAATCAGCAAAGTGGTAGCAGTTATTGGTGAACAACAGCTCTCAAAATGACCGGCTTTGCTGACATACAAGTTTATCCTTCCACTAATCAAAAAGAAACGCATCTTTCATATAATGACTCAAAAAGGGCAATACTAATATAACGCTATCAAAAATACTCCATGGAAATGTATGAGGCGTAACATCAATAAACGCTCGTCTCTGAACCTCTCTGTGTTTCTGTCGTCCCTGGTGAGCAGGAGGATTTCTGTGTAACCTTTAAAGAGCAGATGAAAGCAGCAGGTCTCACACGTGTGATGCCCTGCCCGTGAATCCTGGATGTGGCTCTTGATGAGGAGCGAACAGTCTCAGATCTAATCCTGCGGGTCTCCTCTGATGCTCTCCACAGTCAGAGTCTCTCATGCTGAGCTTCTGCGGGACTGATTTCAGCTTCAGTCGCATGATAACAGGCTTTCATTCTCTGAATATGACTGCAAAATAGGTCTAATGAACTGAGCGCTGAATGCAGCACAGAAGCATCCTGAATGAACGGAGCTGATCCGTTGTACACTTTATAAAAAATAAAAATAAAATTTCACACTGAATGTGTTACTTGCCGATTTTTTTGTCTTTTTTTGAGAAATTTCCTAGCAATTTCTGAGTGAAAATTGTTTCTGCACCAAATGAATTTTTCAATATAAAAAATGTTGTCAGCTTCATTCACATCCATTTTATGGAATAAAGCCTGTGTGAACAATAATATCTACAAATGTACTCCAATAATCATTGTTTTATTTACAACTTCAAAAAAATTAATGTTATAGTATATGTTAAAAATAATAATAAAGACTTTATATAAAATCAAATAAAAATATAAAATAAAATATAACAAAATAAAACTTAAATTAAATAAAAAATAAATAAAACTAAAATGAAAAATAAATATGTAATATGTAAAAATAATAGATATAATATATAAAAATAGATGTGTAATACAAATATAAGAATAATATAAGTAAACAGAGCCCACCCTCAAAAAAATAAACAAATAAATCAAATTTAAAAAAATGTAAATAAAAAAACAGAATAAAACAATAAAAATAAAAATTATATAAAATAATATACACACACACACACACACACACACACATATATATATATATATATATATATAGTGTATATA